>NC_056727.1:119426305-119651305 GCF_019279795.1 Protopterus annectens
GTTAACCTGGTAAGCACACTGGACACATAGTCCCTTTCCTGGAATGACACAAAAGTCTGTTACTGATGTTGTCCTTTTCATTCCTCCTCAATGTATGGGCTCAGATGAGATCCACAGATCCGACTCAGCCACTTATTCCAGACTTCAGATCCAGTTCTAGAGTTCCTCCCTCTACCCATAATGCCGTACTGAATCCCCAAAGCCTCAGATCTTGTTTGCCACCATTGTGAACAGACGCAGGTTTCCTAGCTCTCAAGTGTTGGTATAGTTTTCCTGAGTTACAAAAACCTTTCTTGGTATTTTATATCCTCATATATATATATATATATATATATATATATATATATATATATATACATACATACACACACACTCACACACACACACACACACACACATATATATATATATATATATATATATATATATATATATATATATATATATGGGTCCTCTACAGTTTACCGAAACGCCACAACGCCGAAAGACAAATCACCGACACCAAAGGACCGACAACACAGATGACCGACAAGGTGAGAACCCGACGGACTCAGTAAGTGTGCGATAGAGTGAGGGATTTAGTGTTAGGGAGCGGACAGGTAAGTGTGCGATAGTGAGGGACTGTAGTTTTAGGGGCGGGTTAAGTGAGTTAGGGTTAGGGTGCGGGTAGGGTAAGTGTGCGATAGTGATGGAATATATGTTTAAGGGTGGGTTAAGTGAGTTAGGGTTAGGGTGCAGGTAGGGTGTGTGTGCGATAGTGACGGACTGTGGGTTTAGGGGTGGGTTAAGTGAGTTAGGGTTAGGGTGCGGGTAGGGTAAGTGTGCGGTTGTGTCGGACCTTAGGGTTAGGGTTTGGGTTACGGTTAGTGCATGTATGGTTGTGTGTATTGTCGGTATTTTGTGTTGTCGGTCTTTTGTTGTCGGTGATTTGTGTTTCGGCGTTGTGGCGTTTCGGTAAACTGTAGGGGATCCATATATATGTATGTATATGTATATGGATTCACTTTATAACCTCGAATTACTGGAATGTCGAATTTCAGTATCTTGAGACTATAAAACCGATCCACAAAACACCGACACAAAAAAAACGCGAAAGTCAAAACACCGAAAAAAACGCACCCACACAATACTACACATACACCACAACACCCACATCACAACAAAAACAAACAAATCTACATACATACACAACTCATACACACATAAGTAGGGGGACAAGCCCCCCTGCACACCCCATGTTGGGGGCTGCGCCCCCCACACACCCCCTACTTATATATACTAACTCCGAGATCGCACAAACACAAAACAGAAGCCGACTCACACACGCACATTCTCCAATCCCTCACACACACATCAAACACATCAGCACACTCACACACACTCTAACTCCCACTCACAACCCTTAGAAAACAATTACCTGACATAACACCTACATCCACACACTGCACCGCGCACCATCAAAACACAATCCCGGACATTACACAGCGTAAGTCATAACCGCAAATTCAACATATATTCGAATTCGCGATTATGGGCTTTCGCTATTTTTACATTCGGCTTTATAGCCTCGAGATACTGAAATTCGACATTTCAGTAATTTGAGGTTATAAAGTGAATCCATATGTATGTATGTATGTATATATATATATATATATATATATATATATATTTATATATATATATATATATATATATATATATATATATATATATATGTATCAGTCTACCTTTCCAGTTTCCTATCCACCCTCTCAGTTTCTCTCACTGGTGTTAGGGCATTTTTCTTCTTTCTAATACTATTTTTATGTAGTATCTAGTTACCATAGTTGGCATTTTCTATTTACCCTTATTTTAGGGTATTTCTTTTTTACCATAGTTGGTAGCAGAACTTTCTTCTTTTTCCTAAATAAATAACTAAATAAATAAATAAAATAAATAAGTTTCTTTTTACTGTGTATAAAATTCTTTGGGTAAACCTCTTTGATCTGATGTTGTGTTTTACTGTGTAGAAAATTCGTTGGGTAAACCTCTTTGATCTGATGTTGTCAATCTTCATTTATTCCTTGACATATGCTGACCATCGGAACCGACTCTGCCATTACTACAGCCCACAAGAACCAAAAACTTTCGAGCTTAATTCCTACCCAGAATGCTCCTCTCCAATTTACCTCAGATCACGTTTGCTGCTTTCCTGTGACAGACGCATCGGTATGGCTCTCGAGCTGTGTTGTGTTTTCTTTTCTGTATTTCTAGTTTCTGTATAGTTGTGTAGGGTTTTATTTCTGCGTAAAGATCGCTATTGTGTTTATTTCTTGGTAATCTACCCTTTTCTAGTAGCTATTTGTGTCTCCACTCCACTTTCTCTGATACACGTTGGTATACTCTGTGCTACCATCTATGGTAGTCTTTATTTATTTTATATTCTTGTTTTCCAGACCTGCGCCAATCTAGGGATTACTGTAAATTACGAAAAGTCACAACTGACTGCTACCCAAATTTTAGAGTTCATAGAAGCTATAGTAAACACCAAGTCTTGCATAGCTTCCCTCCCTTATGTAAGATTGCAAAAGATCGGGGCTCAAGTGAGGAGAATTGTCAGAGACAAGCGAGTAACTGCACGACTAGCCCTACAAGCCTTAGGGTGTATGCGTTAGCTCCCCAGCAAGATTTCTGGTCCATACTGCTTCAAGCTATGTCAGATCAGATCTTGATTACCAACTGTTGCAAGAAAGACCTTGCTTGGTGGAATCATTCAGCCAAAATTCTCTTGGGCCACCCCTTTGTCGCATCTCAACCCCAAGCCATAGTGACCACAGATGCTTCTCAGATGCGGTAGAGGGGGCATTATCTGGGCAAGACTGTCCAAAGCACTTGATCCCCAGTAGAGGCCAAATTGCATATCAATGTCCTGGAGCTGAGGGCAGTGCTTTTAGTGTTGCAGGCCTTTCAAACTGCTCTCCCTCAGGAATGATTGCAATTCAAACAGACAGTATGTAAGTAGTTTGGTACATCAACAAGCAGGGAGGAACCAAGTTATACCCCCTTTGTCGAGAAGCTGTCAGAGTGTGGCAGTGGGAGATCTCTACCAACCACTTTCTGATAGCAATGCGTATTCCGGGGAGTTTCAGTGTGACAGCAGACAAACTGAGCAGATACATTCTCCTGCCTTACAAGTGGTTTCTCAATCTCAAAGTGGCAGAAAATATTTTTCGCCAGTGGGGCCAGCCTTGCTGTGACCTATTTGCATTCCCCAAACAGCGACCATGTACTCTGGACACAGATTCAGATCTCCTTTCCCATCCAGAGGGATTGGTTCACCCAAATCTTCAGAACCTCAAGCTCTTGGCTTGACTTCTGCAGTTCCATTAATTGCCAGGCATAATTCTCTATCTTCCCTAGTTCGTAAGATTCTTTTGGTCTCACACAGACATTCTACCAGAAAACTCTACAAAAGTAAATGCAAGAGATTTTCCCACTGGGCTTGGGATACTAACATTGACCCCTTCTCAGCTCCTATCAACAAAATTTTTAAAGTTTTATCTGTGCTCTTTGAAGTAGGAGCCTCTTCCTCTATTATTAGGGTTCCGCTAGCGACTATTTTAAATTTTCATAATGGGTTCAAGCAATATCTGTTAATTTCACATAAACTTTGCAAAGCGTTCTTAAACGGGACCTTATTGTTAATACCTCCATATAAGGATCCATTTGTACCCTGGGATCAACTTAGTATTACAGACAATAGTACATTCTCCCTATGAGCCTGCTGCCAAGTATGACCTGAATTTTTTATCTTGGAAAACTATTTTTGTGGTAGCAATTACTTCTGCCAGAAGAATTTCAGAAATTCAAGGCCTATCTTGCAAACCATCATATTTGATATTTCACAAAGACAGAGCTTCCTTGAGAATGAACCCTTCTTTTCTGCCAAAAGTGGTGTCAGAAAAAATATCAGTCAGACAATCAATTTACCAGTATTTTTCCCAATTTCTCAAACAAAGGTGAATACTTCTTGCATTTGTTGAATGTTCATAGTCAGTTGCATTTCTAGCTTCATAGGATGAAAGACAGAAAATCTGACCAACTGTTTGTTCCCTTTTTAAATACCAGAAGGGGTAAGCCAGTATCCAAGGTTACCTTATCCAGATGGCTGAAAAATTGTGTATCCTTCATATGCAACAAGGAGCAAGTTGAATTACTTAGCCCTGTCAAGACACTCTCTACTAGATCCATAGCTACTCCCAACAGTTTTTCATTGTAAGGCTTCCATGGACGATATTTGTGCAGTTCCAACATGGGCTTCACCACATACCTTTATTATTCATTACAAGTTGGATGTGGTCTCTAGGGGAAGAGCATCTTTTGGTTCTATGGTGCTCAGGAATATCCTTCTGTGAGTCCTCCCAAGATCTAAGGTAGCTGGGGACTCATATGTCCAGGAATAAATGAAGACTGACAACATCAGATAAAGAAGTTATGTACTCACATAACATTCCATCTGCATTGTCAGTCTTCATTTATCCTTGACTCCCCACCTTCCATCCCTCTTCCATTCAGACCTCTTGGTGGAATGAATTGTGGTTCAAGTTATACATTTTTTCATATATTTCACAAGATATGGTCTCCATAAAAGTGTTATTGGGATTATTTTATGTCCAGTCTATCTGCAAACTCGATGTGAGGTAAATTAATGAGAGGACCATTCTAGGTCAGAATTAAGTTCAAGAGTTTTTGGTTCTTGTGGTCTGTAGTAATAGCCGAGTCGGTTCCGATGCTCAGAACCAGACCCATATGTCAAGGATAAATGAAGATCAACAACACAGATAGAACGTTATGGTGAGTACATAACTTCTTTTTTTCAGACAGTGTGGGTATCTTCTTCAGATATGTCTGACAAACCCACAGGTTTTAAAAAGTGTACTTCTTTTGAGTATAAAATTCTGAATTTGGATGCCCAGAAGGAGTGCTTGTACTGTCTTGGGGATGGACATTTGGATACTGCATGTAAGATCTGCTCCACTTTCAACCATAAGGCTTTAGTGGATCAGTGTAACAAGCTGATCCTAAGAGGTCTTCTACCTTCTACTTGTTCTTCAGGGATTCAACCCCCCTCCAAGCATAGCAAGTCTGCTCCTTTGGAGTATAGGAAGCACTCCTTTCTGAAGTCCCTCAGGTCTTCTTCAGAGCTTCGTGCAAAGATTAAGAAAATATCAGATCTAAAGCTGTCAGATCCTAGGGCTTCAGCCTCAGCCACAGAAATCTTAATCAGTCCACCAATGACATGCTCAGATCCTAAGCAGGGTACCCCTAATAGGAGCAGTACTCCTGAATTCACTGTTAAACCACTTTCACCTACCCCACCTTCAGATTGCTTCAAAATCCCAAGAAGCACTCTAGGCCTTCATCCAGTTCTTCCTCTAGGTCCTCCAGGAGGTTGTTGGAAGAGGACATGGATAGGATGATGCAAAAGTTCCTCAAAGCTCAGATCCTGATGAGAGTCTTAACCAGCTTTGAGCCTTGTTAGATCCATCAGTGTGCCTAAAAGTTTCAAAGCTATTTTCTCTCCTGCTCTGATCTGTCCTGTGGTTTTGGAGCCCCAGGATCCAAGATCCCTGGGAGGTCCGGTGTCAGATCTGAGAAAACTTATTCCTCCACTCATACTCCACTTGTACTATATCCTTGGCTAGTTCTGCTCCAGTACCATCGGATCAGAATGGGTCTTGTTGCTGAAGTATAGGCGTTGGGTCCAAGAGGATAGGCTCAGCTCCAATTTTATCAGATCTGTCCCTTCCTCTCAGAGCTTTGGCCCTCGACAGCTCGGATCCAGTTCCACCCCCAACGTTCAGATCCAAGAGAGGTCTAGACTTACCTTTGTTGGGAGTTTTGGCTCCAACGAGTCGGGTCAGGGCTCTTCAGGTCCATTGACTTTTGAGGTGGTGGAGAGGGCCTTTTCTGTCCACAGAGAACCACCTTGTCATGTTTTGGATGCTACTCCCTTTCTCCCATTGGTTTCTTGCTCTAAGTCACTCAGGCCTATTCCGCAGGGGAAGCCAGAACTAATAAGTGCCCATCTAGTTCCATTAGAGGAACTTTCCCTCTCTTCCGACACCTCACTGAACATCCCACAGAGGAGGTACACCAAAAGAGGATGTGCAAAGGTAGACACATTGATTCCCCGTTGAAGTCTGTCATGGAAGACACTGAATTTGATGAAGGAGAGGGGTCCCCCAGATCACCACCAGATGGCATCTCCTTTGGAGATATTCTAGAGATCCTGAAACAGAAAAGTGACTGGTCTTCTCAAAAGCCCTCACCAGAAGAACTTGTATTTTTTGGAGGCTTTTGGTTCTGGCCCATCTACATCTTGGGTCCCCCCACCTGCAGACGAACTTATTGATTTAGTTATCAGTAGGCATGGAAGGAACCAAACCCATTCCTAAAAGACCCAATAAGATTTTGGTTCTGCCATCTGACAGACCACACTGGAGTAAAGGAGTCTCAGTTGATGCTATGGTGGTGGCAGCAACCACCAATAAAAACTAGTGGAACAGAGCTCTGCTGTCCATCCACCAAACAGGGGGTCTAAAGTGTTGGACAGGTTTGGAAAGCGAGTTTTTGAATCGGCAACCTTTGCCCTGAGGTCACTAAATTACCTGGAACATTTTTCTCAGCTTCAGAGAGATATGACCAAGGAGCTTTCAAATACTCCCTCAGAGTCCATGTCTGCTGAGGATTTTAAATGGACATCTTCTCAGATAGCTGCTCTGTTGTCCATATCCAATGCTTTGATGAGGTTTATCTCTCACACTGCTGAAGGCACCTCATGAGCAACCGATTCAGGTATTGCCATAAGGAGACATGCCTGGATGTGACTTTGCGACTTTGCAGAACCCTTTAAGATGTTCTTTATTAACGACCCATTTGATGGCACTTCCTTGTTCAGGCCATCAGTAAAAGAAACACTTACCCATAGTGAACAAGATGGAAAGAATCTGTCTGCCATGGGAATCAAGTTTTCTATGCCTCAATAAACCTTTTCCAGGAATCAAAGAGGTGGTAAGAAGATGTGGTTCTGGAAATCTCATGGATCTTTCCAAGATCCATGCGGTTACAATTCCTCCAGAGGCAGAGTGGGAAATTTCAATGGTAGACATCATCCAAGAAGCACAGGAGATCTGCAGAATTAGGGCTTTAGAGATTCATTTTCAGATAAGCCCTTTCAGCATTCCTGAAGTGCTGCCTGACTGTCCAAATCTAGAGGCAGTTGGAGGTCGGTTGTCTTTGCACCCAGATGCCTGGGCAAGTATAACACAAGATACATGGGTGCTAAGCATAATATCCAGGGGTTATTACATACCATTTTCCCTTCTTTCATCTCACAAAAGGAAGGAACTTCCTGACATTCCACCCAGAGGAAGGCAGCAACACAAAAAAATCCAAAAGCTGCTAGGCAAAAGAGCTATTCAAAAGATCCCTCCAGACCATATAGGAAATGGAACTTATTCACTCTTCTTTTTCGTGTCAAAAAAAAAAAAAAAAAAAACAAGGGACATCAGACCAATTTTGGATCTAAGCAACTTAAATCAGTATGTAAAGAAAGTAACGTTCCGAATGGTCGAGGTCCAGTCCATTCTACCCTTTCTGCACAAGGACGATTGGATGTGCTTTGTAGATCTTCAGGATGCGTACTATCATATCAAAATAGACAGATAATCCAGAAGATGTCTTCTCTTCTGGCTGGGAGCCAATCGTTGCCAATTCAGAGACCTACCCTTTGGACTTACTACAGCCCCCAGGGTGTTTATCAAATGCATCACAGTCGTGGCAGCTCATTTGAGACTAAAGGGATTTCAGGTGTTTCCATATCTAGATAACTGGCTGCTCACAGCCCCCTCCAAGCATCTACTTCTACATGTCAGGGACTGTTTGCTCCAGATTTGCAATTCTTTGGGCATAACAATAAATCATGCCAAGTCAAACCTAAAACCAGTCCAGAGCCTGGATTTCATTGGTACACTTCTAGATATAACAACACAAATATCGTCTTTATCCCCTCATCGTATCTCCACTGTAAGGAGCCAGGTCCATCTTCGCCTTGCTCATTCAGCTACTGCAGTAAGGTCAGTACTGCAGGCATTAGGTTCCATAGCAGCAGCCATCATGCTACTTCCTTTGGCATGCTTCTTTATGCAGGTTCTTCAGTGGTCTTTAGCTGTACAATGGTCCATTCTATATCAATCCCTATCCTTTCCAGTCAGGCTCATCCCAGTTTGCAAACAACACATCCACTGTTGGGTGCAGCTGGACAATCTACAGCTAGGCAGACCCTTTATTCTACCAACCCCTATAGCCACAGTGACAATGGGTGCTTCTCAGTTGGGGTTGGGGCCATTTCATGGAAAGAACGGTCCAAGGCACATGGTCCACCTAAGAGATCAAGTTGCATATCAATGTCCTAGAGATGAGAGCAGTCCTATTAGCTTTGCAGGCATTTCAAGATACTCTCCTTTTGGGGATTATTGCACTTCAGACTGACAACATGTCTGTAACAGTCTGGTACATCAACAAACAAGGAGGAATTTGATCTTATCCCCTTTGCAGAGAGGCCACGAGAGTATGGGAATGGGCGATCTTATCAGACCACTTCTAATTGTAATGCACATTCCGAAAAAAAAAACAACTTGCTAGCGGACAAACTAAGCAGATCCATTATGATGCCTCATGAGTTGTCTCTCAATCAGTCTGTGGCAGAGATGATCTCCGGCTTTTGGGCCAGCCTTACTGCGACCTATTTGCCACTCTCCTCAGCAACAAGTGCAGCAGGTACTTTGCTGTGTTTCCCCCTAAGGAGGAGTCACCGAGAGATGTTCTAGTTCATGCTTGGCCCCCAGGTCCTCTTTATGCTTACCCTCCTCTTCCCCTGATTCCAAAATTTTTACAGAAAGCAAGCAAGCTGAAGAGTTCAGTAACCCTCATTGCCCTTTTCTGACCTCGGCAGGTATGGTTCCCCTTCCTAAGTTCTCATCTTCATTATCCTCCATGGATACTGGAGCCAACTCTGGATCTCTTATCACACCCATCTAACCACATGGTTTCTCCACTTCCAGTAATAATTAGACAGCCCAGACTTTCTTCCTCTGTATGTGATATTATTTTGTTTTTTCAAAAAGAATCTACCAAAAAAGTAGTATACAAAAGCAAATGGGAAAGATTTATTTGGGCTTTGAATAAGGAAATTGACCCTTTTTCTGCCTCAATGTGTACAATTCTCCAATTTTTTTGAAAAAGAGCTAGTTTTCTATAATTAAACTTTAAATGGCAGCTATTTCCAATTTTTACACGGAGAACAGACATGTTTCTCTCTCTTCATCTAAACTACATAAAGCTTTCCTGAAAGGAATTTTCCTTCTAAGGCATCCAATAAAGGCTCCCTCACCACCTTGGGATCTGACAGTTGTACTACAAAGCCTGATGCAGAACCCTTTAGGCCTTCAGCTAAATCTGATTTGAATTTTCTGTCATGGAAAACAGTTTTCTTAGTAGCAGTTACATCTGCAAAGAGAACGTCTGAACTCTAGGCTGTCTCAACAAAATCTCATAGGTTCATAGGTAGGTACTAGGCTATCTTCCCAAGGGCATTTATAAGACTAGCCAGAGTGTGTTGGCTTTCGCCACCCTATTGATTAATTAACTGATCCTCTGTCAAGCAGAGCCAATGAAGTGATCCCATGGGTATAGGTTCATAGGTAGGTATAAACAGTCCCTGCAAGGCTCGAACCCAGGAGCCTGCATACCATAGCCAATGTGATTTACCACTAAGCCACCACAGGACAGGGCTTCCCTATGGACTAACCCTTCTTTTTACCTAAAGTGGCTTCTGAAAATAACATTAATCAGTCCATTCACTTACCAGTTTTCGTTCCACATTTTTCCAATAAAGGAGAGCCCATGCTGCATCTCTTTGATATGGACAGACAGTTATGTTTTTATCTTCACAGAACAAGGCAATTCAGAAAGTCAGACCAACTTTTTGTTTCCTTTTCTCAAAAAAGGCTAGATTATCCAGTATCCAAAGTTACTTTAGCAAAATTGGTAATGGACTGTATTTCCTGTTTTTTTCAGAGAGGCATGACATTTTCTAGACCTCCCAAGGCTCACTCAACCAGATTAATGGCTACTTCCTCTGCCTTTTGGTTAAGAACATCTATTGATGATATCTGTGCTGCAGCTACATGGTCCAATGCACATACCCAAGATCAACGTAGCTGAAGACTCTGTCCCATACATTGAAAAAGAATGAAAAGGGATTTAAAAGGTATGTTCTTACCATAAATAGGCATCTGTGTTGTCCATTTTCATTCTTCCTCAACTTCCCTCCCATCTATACCCCATCTAAGTTTCTGGAGAGACCTATTGGCCTGTATTGGAACCTTCAGTTCCAAGTTTGAGCCTACCTTTCTATCAAACTATTCCTGTCTCTGCCCTGCTATGGGGATAGGGCAGAAGCTCGATCTAAGGCTTTGGGGATGCAGTAGGGCATTATGGGTAGAGGGAGGAGCTTGAAAGCTGGATGATAGTTTGTAATAAGTGCCCAAGTCAGATCCGAGGATCGTATCCAAACCAATACATTGAGGAAGAATGAAAATAGACAACACAATGCCTAGTTATTGTAAGAACATAACTTTTAATTTAGTGACTTGCTGAAGGACACACAGTAGGCAAATGAAGGTTGAGAGAATCAAACCTTGCCACACAAAAACTACAGCTCTCAGCCTTAAGCCTCTGCACCAGCTGCCAAACTAGTAACAATAGTCATAATAATAATAATAATAACAACAACAAAACCTTAGGCTGGAAACATTTTTCATGACAGATGATACAGGAGCACCTAAGATGTTTCTCATTGATTCTAACCCTTGATAGAGATGCTTACCTTTGAGAGTGAGAGGTAAGTTGTATATAGTTGCCATGTGGTCAAAACAAATTCCTTTTTACAGCAATGTCAGTTACTTTAAGGTGATGCTTTTAAGTTTCTGCTTAACCCCTGTAATCATGGTAGAGCATCTCAAACATCTTGAGAAGCTATACAGGAACTGTGAAACAGGTAAGAATCTTTTGAACTTTAAGTACTTTTCTGTTATCGGGGCAACAGTTCTAATGAGCTCACAGTGATTGCTGCTGATTGTTTGTCGGTTAATACTTTCCTATGCTTGTATATTGTGGTTATTTAATACACTGACCATCTGACCATCTGTGAGCTAGCCTTCCTAAAAATTCATCCCCAACAAACCTACACACTAATTAAGCGGCCCTTTAATCCCTTCAGATGTGAGGTTAATGTTATAAAAGACTAAGCTACGGCCTGAGCAATTCTATACTGCCGAATACGTAGTTGTCTCCTCTCATCCTATGAGTGATTGTTTTACTATTGCTTTAAGTAGACATATGGTTGTGTATTGTGTTGCAGCTCATGGAAACAGCACTGTAAAAAAAAAAAAAAAATGACAGAGTACTATAATCTAAACAAACTCCAAACTGTGTTTACAATCCAGTAAGTGCCACTGACATGTTGAGTAGCTGCCTTCTGTTCCAAATAAAAGTTCACTCTCAGTTCCTGTGCCGTATGCGAAATGTAACATGACAATCTGAGTGCAAACCAAAGAAAAGTTTCTCGCTGGCTATTGGTACGCACTGTTGTACCCACTAGGCTCTTCCACTCTGAAGGAACCATGAAAGCAGTACTTGGCTTAAACAGGTGTGACTTCATAGTACAGACACACACAGAAGAGAAAATGTGAATTAGCGATACCACCAGCAAAGGTAAATGTACCACAGAAGTACACTGCAATTTCTACACATCACTAATAAAGTGCACCACTTTAAAATACAACTCCATCATGCACTTGTTTGGAAAAGTATCTTATATCCGAAGTAAGATGAACTTGTTTCCTGGAACTACAGAAGGGTGGAATTTAGCTACAACTACAAGAAAGTAGTTTGGCCGATAATGGAAAGCGCTCATTAACACTGTTGCCCTGATAACGGAAAAGTACTGAACTTTATAAAAACTCCATGCCTGAAATGGAAATCCATAGGAAAAACACAACAAAGTTATTAACTGTGTAGTCAGTAGTTGTACATAATTTGATGCTAAAAACAAGATCAAGGACTTAGAGAAGACAGCATATGGAAAACGTTTACATCTCGTATGGAGTACCTGCAGGGACAGAAAATGTATGCCAAATTATTTTTTAATCTATTTATTAGAAGCAGTGTTAAGATCCTTACTATCCGTATAATCACACAATAATTCATATCCCAGAAAAGTACTGGAGATTAAATAGTATAAACTGATAGTGGCTGCATTCTACTCTGGAAAAGGAGAATGTAAATGAAATGATTCCACTATTTAAAACCTGTAAATTAGAAAGCTGTCAAACACAGATTTCTTTATCCAGCATTGTAAAAGATGATATTCTGTGATGGGCTAAAAGAAAACTTCTACGGTTCCATCTGCAGTACTGCAAGAAATAAAGCAACGTTGTCAGTAGCACAACAGGTTGCACTCTCTCCTTTGGTGCAACAGGCTGTGGCTTCTATTCTGACATCAGGTAGAATGATTGCTGACACTGCTGTGTAGCACAACTGGGGTGCTGCACTCCTGAGTTTGCTGTCTTTTGGATGAGACATTAAACTGAAGCCTCATCTGCTTGAGTTGGTGGTAGCTCATGTGGACGTAAAAGATCGCATGACACCTATTGAAAAGAGATGCGGAAGGGGTCTGTATTATATTTTCGAAAGTTTCAAACATCGAACCTCATATGGTCGACACCATATGAGTGATGTTTGAAATTTTGAAAATATAATAAAAAAATAAAAATGAAAAACTATACTTACCTAAATGCTGTAGGCTGTAGGGTGTGTGCCCCCCACACCCCCGCTACTTAAATATCCCTACTCCGAGATCGCACTGCATTGAAGTAAAGGGAAAATATTCCCTACGGTGATTTGTGTTACTCGCGCGACGTTTCGATGTTTCGACCAATCGGGTTCGCTCAATATGCGTTTGCCTTTTACAATTGTCGATCACGCGATAGGAACCCATGCGGAAGTTCCCCCGATACCCTGGCCAAATTTCCCCTAGTAGTATAAATACCACTTCGGGTGTCCCCTAAAAAGAAGCTACTAGCCTAGTATGACTAAGCATGTCCACAAAGGATAACTAAATAAAAAAGTGGGATAATTCACTCTGAATGATACCAAGTAACAAAGAATAATAAAACAGATTTTCTTGATAATTTTCTCTTTTTAAAGACTTCAGAGCTATAACAAATCCATCAAATACTAATGGCAATTATAACAAATGAATCGGATATGGACTTCTGCAAAAATGTAGTCTGATAATAAGTAAGTGCGCAGTGAATAAGTTACTATGACAGTCCATTATATTTTAACTGCTACAGTAAGTTGTGCATTCTGTTTGCTTTCTTTGTACGAGGTATGCTTATGTAAAACCATGGCAATGTCTTTAGTAAAGCTGAACTAACTTGGTTGTACAAGGTGTAAGAAATCAGAGTTCTGTTGCCTCAGATTTCTTAATAATAGTTTATTGTAGTGAGCAGCATATAATATAGTAGCAGCAGATATAAATGTCACAGCAGCATATTCAAATGGTATATAGCAGCATACTATGTCAGATAATAGAAAGCACAAATGTAGTTCAACAACGATATCTGAACAAGGTTTATACCAGACTCCAACTCCTCTCTGCCCTAAACATGCATATTATATTACTTTAGTTCAGTAGCTTTCCACTGTAGCTGTATCAAGCCCCTCAACCTTGATTTCCAGGCCTTGTCTTGCAGGTGCCTGACAGTGCCTAATCACCTATTCCTTATATAGCATTCCATTGCAAGTACACATATCTTTCCCTTGAGAAAGGAACATTCTGTAGCTTTCACTTGAGAACTGTTATTCCTGCACATCACATGCTTATCCTGAAAGGTGTGCTTTCCCTTCTGCTGAACTGTCTTTCCCTGAAACCAGTGGTGGCTGGTGACTTCAAATTAAAGGGGGGCTGCAGGAGACTGCTGAATGGATGGGGCCAATGGGATGGGGTGTGGTCAACCAAAAGGGGGTGGGGCTATACTCAAAACCACAACAACTGGAACTTTAATTAAATACGCTGCCCTGGATGCCAAACTGTCATTACAAGAGTCCAATCAAGACAAAATGAAGTGTAGAAGAAAAAAATATTTCAATGCATTGGCTACATGACAACTTACTTAATATCTAGATGGAAACACAGAAATTGTGAGGCATGAAAAAATAAATTACTTTTTAAATACATGACTGGAATGCCAGTCAAAATCAAGTATAAAAAAAAAACAAGCAGCACTCAACTCAAACCACTTCTTCTTGCACTGCAGTTCTAATTATACTTTATATTCAGCTTTATAAAATTACCAAGTAACATGCTAAAAGTAGCAATCTCTGTGATACCCCCACTTGTAAAAATGTTTCTTATCCAAAAAAGACCTGCTGCCTGACAACAACTATCTGCTTGTTTCATGGGGAAGACATGGTCAAAGTAAAAAATGAACAGCAAACAAGAAACAAGCTCAAGATAAATTGCTTAAAGGATTACTGCACAAGTTATGGACCACACATGATAGATTGGCATTCTGTTTAGTTTACGGGTAAAGCCTGCAAAGATGACTGCAAGTCTCCAACAAATGTAATGAGCTTCTGAAAATACTGTAATCCTGTCCTTTATTACAAATACCGTCATATGCATTTCAATAACTAAGGCTTATACGTTATCTAGTTATGTAAATATTCTCTGCATGGCAACAATGAAAAGGCTTTCAATGTTGGTAATTCTTTAACAGTATGCTTATTAAAGCTTACTTGCATCTTACAATCTCCGACAAGCTTACCTGATGGTCATTAAAGCATTGCTACTTAAACACAGAGGAACAGGGCACTGCAACAGCATGCATTTTCTGAATAATAAGAAACATAAATCAACAGTATAAAAATATGAGAGAAAACCAGAACATTCTGCAAAATTAAGGACAGATGAAAAGCCACAGTCGTACTTGTGGTCTACCTTGGATGGGGGAGTACTCTGCACATTTACACTACATAACTGCTCCTTGCCTTGCTTGGACACATCCAGAGCCACTACAATGGGGAGTGGGGTGCAACAAGTATGTCACAATTTGAAATGTCTCTGGCTGACGGTGATGGCTCTGACACTCATACCTCTCAACTTCAGAGCAAGAAATCTGGACAAAGCCATGCATAGAAGTGGGACACAGGCCCAAAAATAAGGATAATTTTTAAATGTTTCTCTTATAAAATTAGAAAGATAATAGAATAGTAAAAGGAATTTTCTGAAGGGTATGAAATCTGAAACTCAAGTGTCTGCCATAATTTTCTAACTTCATTCTTTAATGATTTGCCACTAATTTGTCAGAAAACCACAATTTTATGAAAAACAGACCAAAATATGTGATGCAAAAATATAAAATTGCCACACAATACAGCTTGGAACCTGTCAAAAAAGGGACACCTTTTTAATATTAGTACTGTTAACTTGAGCAGCTGACAAAATAAGAGCATCTACATGCATTTCTGAAATAAAAGTAATCTATAACTCTGACCATTACAGTTATTTATAATTGTAAAACCTCCACGTTTTCTTCTAAAATTGCCATTTTGCAGAGGGATTATTAGGAGGAGAGCAACATTTTGAGCCAAAATTGGGGACAGTTGAGAGGTTTGGATATTCCTAATTCTATAAAGCGATTTATTTGCACCTTCCTCTCAACCTCTTAATGCAGGAAATCTGGACAAAGCAAAATATATTGGGGGAGCATACAAACAGTACTAAAAATTGCTCTTGTATAAACTTAAGAGTTGATAGAATAATAGGTTTTGCTTTAGCATGCATTTTTTCTGAAGGTTATGATGTCTGAAAATCTCTGTCATTATTTAGTGACTTCATTCCTAAATGATTCGCCAGAAAACCACAAATTTTATGAGGAACAAACCAAATATAAGAAGCAAAAATCTATTCATTCTGCAAAAATCTGGACAGTTGAGAGGTATAGTTCAGCCGGGGCTGTCTGTTTGCTGCCCTTCCCCCTCACAAACTCATGGTCAAATGGAGCCATCCCCTGCAGCCATTCCAATGTCCCATTCCTTGGTTATTTTGCCCCATTTACCATAAAACACTGTAATATGCATACTGCTTTACTTCTGCAATGATTTGGATTTCATTTGAAAGCTTTATTTTGCATTTTACAGCACAAACCCTAATAGATATCTGCTAAACAAAGCAATGCAGTCTCACAATGAAAACAGACTTAGCATTAAAACGTCTCTGCCCTTGAAACTCACATTCATTGAAACAGCATTGAAACCCACATTCAAAGAAAATACATTTTGCCAGTGGCAGATAAAAATTAACTTTGGGCTGTTTTCAAATCATAGTCCCCTTGAACACGAAACATACACATGCTCCTTGTACACCTTCCTGATTGTATTAAATTATATTCCTTGTGCAATACAGTACTCACTGTGTAAGGAAACAAAAATAGAGAAACCACAGATTTTATGAGGAACAGAACAGAACAAATATGAGTCAAAAATCTGCAATTTTTTTACAAATGGTGGTGCATAGGGAATTCAGGCCTTTGTCGCATGCACCCAAGGTACAGAGTTCAAGCCTGAGGTATTCTTTACCCACCACAATTCCCCACTTTGGCATAGCAGAAAAGTTAAATAAACTGGGAATAAACCTCAATGTCGCCCACTGGATTGCCAACTGGCTCATAGATATGGCTCAGATACTATCAAAATAGGGGCAGTTACCTTCACAAAGACACCAGTTACCAGTAGACTCCCCCAAGGCTCTGTATTGGGGTCTCTACTGCTTGGCATCTACTTTTCTGAAGTACAAGCCAATAAATAGTACAGGGCTCTGGCTGACTAGGTTTGCAGATGACTGTAAGCTAGGAGTAGTCATTGAATCCTCACATGACTTGGCCATCCTGCAAGAAGGTTTGTCTCAAATAAATAACTGATGTCAAAATCATGGTCTGAAACTAACTGCCAAAAAATGCCTTACTGTATCCTTTGGCAAGTCATCTATCCTTGGGAACTACCACATTGACAATAAGCCCATAAGAGTTAACCTAGTTGTTTGGGATTTGGGAATTTATATTATATGGACAGTGACCTAATTTTTGACTAACGTGTCTGTTATTGTAAGAAAGTCCTTCTATATTACACAACTTGTAAACAAAGGGATTGTGTCCAGATCTAGGGATGTCATTGTCCCCCTTTACTCAGCCGTCATTAGGCTAGTCATTGAATATAATGCCCCCTTTGGCAAGTATCTGTCCAGACATATACACCAACTGGAACACCCACAGAGATACCTAATTAAAAGGATACAAGGCCTAATCAACATATCCTACATGGGCCAACTCAAAGCCCTGTCACTGTACATCCTTCAGACCTCATCCTCTTAGCCATTACTAATGAATTTACTGCACATCAGCAAGTCAAATGACATCAGAAATACTCGGGCTAGGGATCTAAACCTATTCTGCAACATCGGAAGAATCATTTGGAAGGACAGGTATATTTTGCAGAGGATACCACTGCTGTGGAACAGACTCCCCATCCACATAAAACAAAGTTCATCCCTGTCCATTTTCAACAACAGCTTAGCTGTATGGATGGGAAACAGAACATTTACCCCAGGACTGCTCTTTGTATTACTAATGGACAGAAGCACCTCCTACATCCTTTATCCCGTACACAGGTCCCCTTGTATTATCTATGGTATGGTCCCAGTTATTCTTATTATGGATAATATATAATTATTGACCATGGTTTGGGTTGGGCCAGTCTCTAATCAAATGGGATAGGTTATTTTGAGTATAAAAAGGGAAACTGGTTAGGCTTAAAATGGTCCACAAGGGAAGCTAGTCTAGCACTTACCTATGAACATATACTCTTGGCTTTAAAATGTGTTTTAATCTAACAGAAGAATGTATAGTAACTGTATGTACAGACTGATAACTCGCCAAGAGCAGCATAGTTGCTCAGTGGTTAAGGTCACTGCCGTAGAGCCCCAGCTTTCTATAGAAGTTTTTTTTTTAAGTCTTAAAACTTTTAGAAGACCTTTTTTTTTTTTAATTGTTCCTCAACTTTGCCTTGAGCAGCTGTCAGTTTGTAGTCTATACAGAGCTCCAGATGAGGAAGCCATGCTTCTTATCTGTTCTAGATATATGTGCTCAGCAGTCTTCAAGCTAAAACAATAAAATGTAAAACAACTATTTAACACGTTAGACAGTATTAATTTCCCATCACAGCAGCAGATCCTGTCAGCCACATCAATGTATTTACAATTACTCCCTCGACAACTAAGTTTTGCTATTTCATCAGCCTTGCTAATTCATCAGCCATTTTATTTATGTAGTCTGCTTCTTAACTGCAGTGTGGTGTCACCCTCTACCCTGTTTCCTGTAAAGGTGAGGCTTTATATTTATAAATAGTTCATCATATTGTTTATAGATTATTATGATGGCTAAACAATGGATGAGCTCTTAATTTTCATCAGTTTCTGGAACTGCAAGGTTTTACAGTATGACTGTTAACTACTAATAGCAACCATGTAGAAAACAACACTGAGCCCCATATTGTTACATTAAGTATGCAAAGTGCAAAAGACACCATGGACATAAAACCATGGTCTGGTGAACAGACTAACCCAGAAACGAATTATATACTGTCCACCGAAGCTAATTCACTATGTGGAATGTTTTTCATTACAAGCGATTTCTCAAATACAGCTTGTTATAAATGATCACCGAACATCCTCCTCTGAGCTGAAACGCTTCAACTGATTCAACGGCTTTATGAACCACAAAAGGTAGCAGTAGAAGTACGATGCAAAGAAACCAAATAATGTGCAACAAGCATGTAAAATAGTAAATGCAAAAAACGAAAAAGGCGAGAAGACTCCCACAACGAAACTCCTTTATTCACAAGTAAATGGTAAGCGCTTTCACCGGCCAAATGCGCCAGCTTCCTCAGACCAAACTCAAACAAATTCAAACAATCACCAGTTGTTATATATATACACAATTAAGAACTTGATAAGTGTACTAATTAATTAACAAGCATAGGACTTATTCAATTAAAACATTTTTTAAAACCACATTATGTAAACACAAAAACTACTAAGCCGAATTTTTAACGTTGGGTACTTGTTATATAAGCAGAATACAAGGTGCAACTCAACTTATATCATATTGTACTGCATCTGTCAGATGACAAGATAACCCAAGTGTGATGACTGCAGCAGGGTGTACACTCGAACATCTACATTTATGGTAGGTACAAAACTGTACTTTACCCCTCCTGGACTGAATGACCAGTGTCGCATTCAGAGTATGTTAAAACTAAAAGTCAGTTCTGAATATTAAACCATTGCAGTTTCTTATGTGGTAACACACAGCATATATTTTAGAACATTTTTTTCTAGGTGAACACATTCCTTAATTTTTAGTATAGTATTTTGTACAAAACCAAACATAAAAGCAAAAAAAGTTATATTTGTTTATATGTTATGTATTTTTAACTTTTTGTATAGATAATCTCATGCAGGGTTTTACTGTACTACATCTTTAAATGTGGAATGAAAGTTTGTAGTTGTCCAATCAGGTGTTTTTGAATGGTATATAAGGTGGCTGTTCAAATTATGTTTTATTCTGATGAAGTCTTTTGCATTGTTAAGACGAAAGCGCTAAATTAAAATACGTTGGTGTGGTTCCAGTTTTGTGGTTGTTCTTTGTTATTTACCGGTAAGTTCTTATAATTTTTTTACAGTTTTATGATTGAGTGACCTCTGTAGTGGATAAAGGAAGCTGGATCCTGAACTGTGCCTCAATCCTATTAAGGCCCTCGTCCTGTAACATAAAAAAGCTCTCTGAAAAGCAGAAAGTGACAGTTGTGGGTTGTAAAAAAGGTAAGGTGAGTTCAACATTGGTTGGAAGGAAGTATGCAAAGGTTAGTTGTCAGTGAGACAATATCTGAAGAGAAGAGCATGATGTATGGAATTCCACAGGAATTTATAATGGATCAGTTTATTTAATTCTTGTATGTAAGACAATACTCTTAGGGTGATACTAAATATACTAAATGGGGGGGGGTTGGGATGCAGCAATTACTGTGAAGAGAGAAGCATGGCTAGAAAGATAACCAAATCATTGATAGTAAATTGTAGGTACTGCACTTAGAGCATTATAGATCATGTACAGAATTTAAGTTGGAAGAAATATGATTTTTGATACTGATATAGAAAACGATTTGGATGTGTTGGTTATGGAGATCTGACATTATTGGGAACAATATTAGAAGGCAGTGGCTAAAGCAAGTAGAAGACAGGATACAGTTTGAGTGTGTTGACTCCAGAGATCAAAAGGTGATTATAAGATCAGTGGGAGTCAAGAAGTCTGCAAATGTAGGCAGTTGTACATTCTGTTCTGAGTGAAATTTGCAAAGATTAATTTTTGACTACTTTTACATGGAGACAATCTGTCTGCAGGAACAAGCAATTAGTCTTGAGAGTTCTTAAGCATTCTTTGCTAACAGAAATCCAAAATTTAAAAGTACAGTGGCAAGCAGTTAAATAAAAAATAATGTCTGAAATTATGGGAAGTAAATAAGAGATAGCAGCCTTCCTAGCAGCCTTAATACTTTAATGCATTTAACAGAACAATGTACAGTTTAATGTTATTTAAAGACAGCCCATGCACCTTTTCTGAGGGCTAATAATAAATGTTTTCTGAAAGCATACACGCTGTTTTCACATCTTGGAGAGGATTACAGATAGGAAAAGAACAGACAGCAACCAATGTAAGTGGTAACACAAGCTGTAGCATTACTGTTAGGAAGGGGAGCCTTAATTTTAGGTTAGGTAATGCCTGTGGATGCATCTGTTGATTTGGGGGAATTATTCCTATCTGGAGGGTTAAACTTCATTTTTTGTGTGTTTGTTCTAAGTTTATAGGGGATGGGGTGTTCTGAAAATGTGTTTAGTTTTTTGGTTCATTAAAGCAAAAAGTATTGAAAAATGTGACATAGTTTGAAATGGAGATGTGAAGAAATAACTGTAACAGAGATCAACCTGCCAAACATTAGTTTGTGCATGTAACACAAAAGTTAGAAATACACATTAAAAAAAAATAAAAAACAGAGGAAACTCGCGGTCTTAAAACTTTGCTGATGAGCTCAGTCACAATAATTTTCCAAAATCATAAAACCCAGGTAATGTTCCAAAGCAACAAGCCTTTATTTGTCACAGACAAGAGATCCTCAGTAACGGAAAAATCAGAAAAATTTTAACAATGTTGAACATATCAGCTTTTATATACAGAAGTAGGTGCAGAAAATGTATGTATTGTTTAATTTTTAAACTAGCCTATTCATGGCAAACAATATAAACAAGGCAGTAAAACTGCATTTTAGAACAGCGAGTACCCACCCCCAGATACTTCTACTGATTAGATCATACTAAATCCTAGTTATAGAAAACACTACCTATTTACTGCCCATATTCCAAGATTAGGTGTTAAGAAAAGCATAACATATACATAAAAAGATGTACATAAAAAGACCTTTAACTAAAATAGTTTTCAGCTAACTAATGCAATAAAGCCTTCATCAGGTCTGTGACAAGAACTAAAATCAAGAAAAAACACATAGCTATCTAATCATAAATATAATCAAACTAGAACAATATAAATATAAAAATACACCTGTCTAATAATATCTAGTAAATATCCATCCATGTGTATTAGTGTGCATAAAAAAATAAACTAAGTTATGAACAACTCAGAAAAAATGTCACTGCTTTGAACCAAAAACTGTCATGACAGTTTTCATGTTTACAGCCCAAAAACATGTTTATACAATGAAAACTAGTAGAAAAAACCCACACAAATACAGAAAACAGTGAAGTAAACTAGTAATGTATAAAAGTGTGCAGGTGTGGTGCGTGAGTGTGCATGAGCGTCCACCAGTATGGTAAATGGGGGAATTTTACCAGTACTACATGGTAATAGCAGCATGAAAAATGTGTTTTGAATTTACTGTTTAATATCTGTGGTGTGATGCAATAAATGTAATCAAAGCATAACTGAGGTTAAAGTAACTATATATATATATATATATATATATATATATATATATATATATATATATATATATATATATATATATATATATATATATATATATATATATATATAAATATATAAATATATATACACACACACACACACACACACACACACACACACGCACACATTATATACATCATTTTAATTATTATTTAGAATATTTTTAGTACATAAAAATATTCCTCAAATTCCGTAAAAAAAACCTTTACAGGTTGTATGTCAGCTTACATAAATTCAACACACTCCTAATAGAGCAATTATAGTTAAGTCCTGGTTTTCTGAATGCATTTAATTTCAACTGCCAGCATAATTCTTTTTTTTTTTCTAACACACCATTGACATCCCCTTCAAGTTCATCCATCTCCACACAGTCTAGAATGATATATTTAAAACCAGAATGTCTGAGGTGTTCTAATAAGTGTTTGGATAAGGCGTTCCTCTGGCATTTACGTATGTCAGAAAAATGACCAGAATTCCTCCTTTACTGTTTATTCATACTCTTACCCTCATAAAATGTAGAGCAGTCATTACACATGTCCCTATATACAACTTTTTCCGTATTACAGTTATCACCTGCTGAAGACATTTTATGTGGGTAAGACTATGAATAAACTGAAAGGGAGGATTTCAGGTTGACTGCCTTGCGTTTTATGTGGGTAAGACTATGAATAAACTGAAAAGGAGGTTTTCAGGTTAAAGGGAGGCAGGGTGGAGTTTTAGGGTTAGGGAGTGAGGACTCAGGTTAGGAATGGGTCTATATTATAACAACAAATGATGCGTAGTTATTTTAAAACGTGTCAACCTTAGTGTTTAATAAACTTTCGTGTCCTCGATTGTTCTGTGGCTTCATTGTTTCATCGTGCTGGTACCTGTTTCAGGTTCAAAGTTTTGTTTTGGTACCGTGCTACTTATTTTCTGGATTACAATGGGTATATATTATAACAACAAATGATCAAATGATTGAACGCTGTTATATTGACCCCTAAACATCGAATTGCCAAAACAGCGAACAGACGGAACAGTGATTTTTTTCCCATGGAAAAAAAATCGCTGGTCCCAAAAAAAAAAAAAAAAAAGAACACTAAACACTAAATAAAGTGGGGTGCTGTGCCCCAAACACCCCCTACTTAAATATACTAACTCCGAGATTGCACTACAGTGGAGGAAATGGCACAACCCGAACAATGGCCCAGCGATTTTTTTCCCTGAGAAAAAAAATCGCTGTTACAGCCGTTCGCTGTTTTGTCAGTTCAACGTTTAGGGGTCGATGTAACAGTGTTCGATCATCTGATCATTCGCTGTTCTAAAGTAGACCCTTAGGAACTGGGTAGCAGCTTTAGTGATAAATTTAGAGTTCTGGTATGGCTATACAGTTTAATAGGGTCAAGTGTTGGAAGGGCTAAGTAGTTAAGTAAGATCAAGCTAAGTGGAGTTTATAGCACTTGTCTTTTCAAGCATGTGGTTGTGAGCAAGTGTATTGCAAGCTACTAGCACATGAGCACTTGTAGGCCACTTCTTGAGTGAGTGGCCAATTGTAAACTGCTGTTGTTTTTAATAGGTGGGCAGGATGGAAATTGAGGTAGGGAATCTAGTGATGGATTGCAAAAGTGCAATAATAAGTTGCTAGCTGCATTAAGCAGACAGACTTGATTGAGTCATAGCTGGCTCATCTAGCAACTGGCACTGATCTCCAAGCTGACATTCCTCAGCTCTAAAAAGGTCTGTTCTCTATTCTCCAACCTGGCACTCTTCTTCTCCTCTGCTCTCCAAGTTCCTTCCACCAGGTTGAGTGTTGTGCACTTGCTGGTTTGCTGCAAGTTATACCACACAGGAAATGCTGAAGCAAGTGTTTTGCTTCAATAGTGACACTCCTGAACACAAAATCAGAATTTCCTTGCAGGCATTCAGAAATAACAGTATAGAAATCAATGCAGTACTAACTGATCTGCAGAAGCTTGCACCTGGGGCAGTTGCATCCATCTCCCCACCTTCTTTCAGCTGTTTTTATGTAGATGTGTATAATGGCTTTCCCTATATTATATTGAGTGGCTCTTCTTAATTGAATACACACACACACACACACATATATATATGTATATATATATATATATATATATATATATATATATATATATATATATCAATCATCTTTTGCAGGGTCCAGAATTGCTGGACTTCCACACTCACTTACTTATACAGACCAATTCCAATGATTTCACAACAATGGAGGAAAGTGAAAATGCTACGAAATGCAGCCAATAGAGCAGTCTCAGACAATTGGTGGAACTACTGAGAGTAACTGAAGTGCATTACTACCCCTGTTGCCCTGTTGCCCTCAGAAAGTGAAAGTGCTTTGTTTGTGCATAAACAATTTAGAGTATTTTTGCCTTTTTCTTTTTCAGAAAATCTGGGGAAACGTACTGTTCTCGGCAGAAGGTGTGACACCCAGTTATATGTTTGTTACAGCTGCATGTAGTTTTAGCGTCAAGGAAGATTTTTAGTTAAACTAGGAATGTCAGTACTGTGGGTAATAACCTTGATATGCTTGGGGATTTTTTTCTTCTTTTCAGTCCTGTAGACAAAAATACATGTGGTGATCTGACTGATATATGGGGTGAAATATCACGTGCAAATTGAGATACTTTAGAATTTCATACGTTTCTTGCACAGGCAAATACCTTTAGCTGGCTAGCTAGCAAAGGACAATGCCCCCGATTTAATAGTTTAAAGATCAAGGAGACAATCTTAATACTAGATAATAATTTGATCTTAAATATGTTGTTTTAATGTACCTTCCTGTTTAGGGAAGTTATTTTAAGCTAGGAGATTGTTTGAATGGACTGTCTTGAGACTTACCTGTACTTTTAAACGGGAACATAATTTTATCCAGTCATATTCTCCCATTAGTACCTGAAGTTAGTTTGTTAATGATTTCATTTTGTTCTACCAACTCAGAGCTAGGTTGCAAATATTTGCCTTCCTGTCTTAGAAAAAAACATGACTGAGATCCAAAAATCTAATTCTGGATCTTTCTCTGGGTCTCCCTATTCTATTATTAAGGGCCTTGACAAGGAGCATATGTAGGATAAGAAAAAGCCTTCAAACTCACAGACCAAATAGGACGGAGAAAATACTTTGTGTCTTTTTTCCCTAGGTCTTCATTTTCTTTATCTTGTAAAACAATTGCCAACCCCCCAGGCAGATTAGTCAATATATACTATACTGTCTAGACTGGATTTCTGTTATTCCTAGCCAAAAAAAAGGTTGATTTAGTATTAGTGATTGAAACTGTACTCAATGAAATGTATGTCGATGGAAAATACAGACATTAACCACTGAAGTTAGCACAATGCATCATTCAAGTAACTGAACAGACAGGTAAAACACCAAGGAAAACAACAAAAATCAATTTTAGAAATGTTTTAGAGTTCTCACTGAGAGTTCACCACCTTGGAATAAGGGCAAGCTAACATACAAGCTTGTATTTCAGCTGTCTCGTACTCTGAGGTGTGACATGACCTCTGAAGCAGAATAATTAGCAGTATATGTTTCTGAAAGTATTTTTACAGTACAGAAAACTGTTACTAAGCAGCTGCCAGATGTTCATTATATTAATTACTGCTGCAGTAGCCTTAGCTAGATGGCTGGCCAGCTTCCAAAGCTGCAAGGCTAACTGTTAGCCAGCTGAAGCTGAGATGAGTAAAAGACAGGTTTGGGCACCAAGCCCTTCAGAACATTCCTGACATTGAAGAAAGCTCTCCTCTGCAGACTTTCGAGGATCGACGGTTGGCTTGTGCTGCTCCTTTACTGGGCAGGTAAGTTCCCTTTGGGGAAAGAACTTCCACATTAAAAATGTGTTGTTTTAATATACTTTCCTGTTTAAAAAGTTATTTTTAAGTTAGGAGATTATGTTTTAACGAACTATCTCAAGCCTTACCTGTACTTTTAAATGGGCGTACAGTTAGATTGTGTTTTAACGGACTATCTTGAGACTTGCCTTTACTTTTAAAGGGTCTATATTATATCAGCGAACGCTTAAAAAAGCGAACGCTGACTGATCGACCTTATGTAAGCGAAAGTGAAAAATATCGAAGCAGCAGAAACCCGAATTTTTTCCTAGGGAAAGAATTTGGTTGTCCGTTTCTGTTGCTTCGGTATTTTCAGTGCTGTGGTGGAAAGTTGCGGGTTGGATTCAGGTAAGTGTGCGATTCTGTGGATGTGAGTGTTAGGGTGGTTTAGGTGAGTTAGGGTTAGGGCTCAGGTTAGGTATGTGTGCGATTGTGTGGACATGAGGGTTAGGGCAGATTTAGGGGAGTTAGGGTTAGGGAGCGGGTGAGGTGAGTGTGCGATAGTGACGGACCTTAGGGTTAGGGTTTGGGTTAAGGTAAGTGGATAGTTAGTGGTGTGTGCATAGTTTAGTGTAGGGTTAGGTGTCAGATTTTAGGTGTATGTGTGTGGATTTCTGTTTGTTTGGTGTGCTTGTGTTGTGTGTTTGTGCTTTGGATCAGCGATTTTTTTTCCCAAGGAAAAAAATCACTGATCTGACAGTTCGAGATTGTAAGCTTTCGCTTACATAAGGTCGATCAATCAGCGTTCGCTTTTTTAAGCGTTCGCTGATATAATATAGACCCCTTTTAAATGGGAGTGCACTTTTATCCTTTCAGTTTAAAAGTTGTTTAAATTCGTTTAAACCCATTTTTTTCTATGCACATATTGTATTTATTTTACTATTTAGGACTGGCAAAATGTTTTAATGTGCTTTTTACTGTGTTTTTGTGTGAAAAAAGTGACTTTTAAGATATAAATTTTTACTGACTTATGCTACCTGTTTTCCCGAGGAAAGAGACATAATTTTTGCTTGACCATGAACATCCTACTGGTTCCATGGCTGGTCCTTCTTCTGGGCACAAAAAGAAAAAGTTAAGAAAACAGCCTTTGCAACTACAGCAGGATAGCAGTTTGCCTCAGCTGCAGGTGGGTGACTCTGCTGTGGCCAGAGCTGGTTCCTCAGACCACTCATCTTTAACTCCGGATCCCTGTGGTGTATATAGCCACTGTGAAGTGGCACTTAGCCACATATTCTGTGGTTGATAGAGTCCCCTCAGTGGGCAAGAAAGAGCCACTTTTGTTGATCCTCGGAGAGGAAACAGGAAAAATTTCCGTGTTTAGTCACAATGCTGTGGCTAGCGCTGGGGAAGGCAGATAGAATGTATAAAGCTCCTCAAGCTTTTAAGTTTGTTATACACTCATTCCCAACCTGACCCAACAGCTATAGCTTTAGTTAATCCTATTGCTGCTAAACATTTTGTTAATTTCAAACTTACTCTTTCACCTCCCATCTTTTGTGAAAAATGAGATTTTAAATTCCCCTTGAGATAGAAATTTTGTTTTTGGTTCCTCTGCTGCAGACGTCATCAAAAAGTATAATGAAATCAGTAAGTTGGCACAGGGAATGATTGTTCAATCCTTATTTTCCAAATTTTCTAAGAGATTCTCTATGTCAAACAGAGCACCTCACTGGCCCTCTTCAAGAGAAATCTTGAGTGGATGGGAAATAGAAAATTCACCAAAGGGTTCACTCCAGTGGCTCTACTCGACAGAGGCACTGGGAACTAAGGTCAGGTGGCATGATGCCAGAGTAATCCTATGGGTTAGGCTTGTAAAGGCTCCAGGGCCATTAGCCTAGTACACACCCGTGAACCTATGAACCTTTATCCAGTTTCTGCAAACAACAAAATAAACAGTCTCACCAAAATGTGGGTAAACAGACATTTAAGAAGAAATGGCAAGCGGGTTATAAAAAGAATTCAGGAGCTTTCCAAAACCAAGGACAGTCCAAGTCAGAATGATTATTTATGTGACCCCCCCATACCCTGGCAGTCCCTTTTCCCTTTCAAAAAGTCTGAATCTCCACTTTTCTCTTTGACAACAGATCATTTTAGACAAATGTGTTCTGAAAATCATTCACCAAGGTTATAGATGGCAGTGGGAGGAAATTCCCTGCCTTGCCATAGGGTAACTCCTCATCCATCAAACCAGATTCCTCTGTTTCCCCTTGTCCATTAACCCATGCTGCCTTGGGGAGTGATGGAACCAGTTCCTCTTTCCCAGGTTGAGAACTGTTTTTTATTCAAGGATGTTTTTAGTGCCAAAGAAAGAAAATGCTTGCAGACCTGTTCTGGATTTTTATTGCTTAAACCTGTCTGTGGTAGTGCCCTAGTTCAAAATGTTGTTACCTCACAACCTGCCACTTCTTCTTCCTCATTTAAGTTTCCTGGTAACACTAGATTTAAAAGATACCTATTATCACATAGCTATTCATCCAGACTTTAGGTGTTTATTAAGTTTTGTGTGTCTGTGTCACATGATCAAGCCTCCCTTCTTTTGGAAATGGCCAGGAGAAATTAATACAACTTCCTCATAGAATAGATTTATTCGCGGAAGATCAGGGGTGTTTGATACACCCTGACCCCAGCAACTTAAACTGACTGCTTAGATGATAGGACCTTAATTCCCTTTAGGCACCTGTTTATTGAGGACATGCAGCAGGTACTAATGGAGGCAAGAAAGCCTGCTGCTAGAAAATCGTATATTAGCAAAATGGAAAAGGTTTTCAAGTTGTTGCCAACAACATAATCAGCACCCATTCAGGAATAGTGTGTTTCTGGTTTTACAATATTTGTGCTTTACTATCCTATGGTCTTTCATACTCCTCCATCTAAGGTTCATTTAGCCTGTCTGACCATGGATCCTCCTCTTTCAATGATTTCCCATGTCTAAATGTTTTTGAAAGGGGTTTTGCATATGAGGCCTAAGAGAAAATTGGTGGACTTTCCTTGGAATCTTAATTTTGTGTTGGAGAAGCCAGCTATTTGAACCAGCTAATCTATTTGACTTAGGGTTCTTAAGACAGAAAGCTGTTTACTGATTGCTCTGATTTCTCCAAGAAGAATATTTGAGTTGCAAGCTTTTATGGTGAGCCAACCCTATCTCATTGCAGGGTTTCTTTGAGAACAAATCCTTCTTTTATACCTAAAGTGGTATCTGAGTTTACTTTAAGCCAGACTATCCATCACTACATATTCTTTCCTGAGCCCAAATATGAGGGAAAAAGGATACTCCATACCTTGGATGTCCACAGACAACTCAGGTACTATCTTGACAGAACTAAATCTTTCATATCTTCAGATCATGTGTTCATTTCTTGTGAAGGTAAGAAGAAGGGGCAACCTGTGTCAAAACAGACTATTTTCAAATGGTTGTCGCAGGCTGTTATCTTTTGTTGTACTCACCACAGCAAAACTATTCCAAACAGTATCAAGGCCCACTCTAGCAGTGCCTTGGCTTCATATATGCCTTTTTGGAATGGGTTGGATTGTAGATTGCTCTGACCTTTGCAAGTAGAGTATCTGAGTTGCAAGCTGTTATGGCTAGTCAACCCCAACTCATTTTTTACAGAGAAGCAGCAACTTGGTCCTCCCCACATACATTTATAAGGCATTACAAGCTTGATTCCTTCTCTAGGCCTAGATCAGACTTTGCTAGGACCATTTTCCAGGGCCTCTAGAACCCTTCCACTTCCACCTCCCAAATGTAGTAAACTAGGGTAATCTACCCACAGAGATAAAGCTACTGCAGGAGTGATCAGGATGATGAACATAATACAGTTGTTTAGCTGTTCGAATAGTCACTGTGGTAGACACTCCCTACCTCAATCAACCTTTGGTTTTAGAGTGTTGTTTATGCCAGTATGTGAATACTAATTTTTTGTTATGATAAAAGCACAGAAGAACTCAGGTATGACCAAGGTTTCCAGCTTCAACTGAAGTGTTAATGTTAAAACATAAGCGCTTTCACAGGAAAATCTGCTTCATCAGATTCTAATAAAACAACTGAAATGTACTTCTTTTATACAACCTCTAACAGGCACTAGTAGTCACATTATACAAATTAAGTATATATATATATATATATAAAAGCATGTATACATATGTAACACACAGTCTTTTAAATGCAACTTTAGATATAACATTTATATAGTTGTAAAAGTGTATGTATAAAAATATACATAAAAGATACATATATAAGTAAGCACACTTTATTAGTGATACATTTAAAAAAAGAGAGAGAAAAAATATTTAAACAAGGGTCTAGATTTAAGCTTGGGTTTAAGTGGCACATATTCATTTAAAAAGCAACAAATCTTAGGCAGGACACTGCTATGTTCCAAACGTATTTATTAAAACTTCTCCAACAGCATACAAGGTACAATCAAAAGGATGAGCGCTTTCGGGTATCTACCCTGGGTAGATACCCGAAAGCGCTCATCCTTTTGATTGTACCTTGTATGCTGTTGGAGAAGTTTTAATAAATACGTTTGGAACATAGCAGTGTCCTGCCTAAGATTTGTTGCTTTATATATTTTCTTGTCTTTAAGGCCGGACTTTAGTCAACACCGAGCATTTGTTTTGGACCATATTCATTTAAACCATGCCCTGAATCTCCCCTAAGTCTAATAATCCATCTGGCCTCTAACTGCTCAGTCATAGTATGTATGTCTGTATCCTGATGTTGTCAAAAATTCTGCATATGGCCATAAATTTAAAGGTATGTTCGGAGTTAGTACCAATGACTTGCTTGGCCAAAGCACTAACTTTATTTCTCCTACTAATATAGTAACTATTTTCTCAAATCCTTTCTTTGAAGGGTCTGTCTGTTTTACCTATATAGATTTTTTACATTTAAGGCAATGAGCTAAATAAACTATATGTTGGCTGTCACATGTGGCTTGCACCTGAAAGTGAAACACTCTATTCTGGTCTGGATGTTCAAAGCTAGCTGTGCTGTCATTATATTTACAATAGTTGCATTTACCACATGGATATGTTCCAACTGCTCTGTTAGACTGAAGAGTGTTCTTAGGATAGCATAATTGCCTTTTAAGGGACTTCGTGTTCCTAGACATAAACTTAGGCTTAGTATCTATCAACTCACAAATATCCCTATTGGTAGTAAAAACACCCCAATGTCTCCTTACAATATCCATGTAGGAAGAAACATTGTCTGAATAGTATAAAGGAACCCTAAGTTTCATTCTAGGTGACTGTCTAGGGGCCTGCTTGCCTCTATAATTGTGTTTGGAAAAATAAGGCTTTGATACCGTTCCCCTCAAACCTGTCACCTCATTGACATTAGTTAGAACATCTGCCTCATTATATCCTCTCTCTATCAATTCTTAACTCAACACCTTGACCTGCTGCTGAAAATCTTCTTCACGTACATTAAGTCTTGAGGCTCTGAACACTTGATTACGAATCACATTCCTAAAAATGTAAGAGGGGTGCATGCTGTCAAGAGAAAGCAAGTGGTTGACATGACAGGGTTTCCTGTAGAGCTTAGTATATATACCGCCAGTATCTTCAACTACATATAAAAAATTAATACTTGATTTAGAGTATGTTCATAGGTTCATAGGTAGGTACTAGGCTATTGGCCCTTGGGCCTATATAAGCCTAGCCAAAAAGGTACCCTGGCTTTCGTCATTCAAGAAAATTATTTTCCTATGCCACTGTCAAGCAGAGCCACAGAAGTGATCCCCGGGGTGAATTTCCTATTTCCCATCCAGTTATCAAGATTTTTCTTGAAGAGTGCTAATAAGGAGCTTTGATATAGATAGGTAGCTTGTTCCAGAGTATGGGGAGTCTCTGGGACAAGAATCTATCCCTCCAGCATGTTCTGTTTATTGTGGTGACCAGGTTTAGGTCCCTAGAGCGTGTAGCTCAGAGGGATTGGGATTTCTTTAAGTGGAGCATGTCCAACAGCTCTGGGTTTGACATAGCTTTATATCTTAGGCAGAGATCACCTCTGAGTAGGCGATATGTGATGGAGTAAAGCTGGAGTTGTTTTGAGACGGTCTGCGTAGGGCATCTGTTTGAGGCCAGTAATCATCTTTGTGAGGTATTTCTGTGGCTTTTCCAGTTGTTGTAGATGTCTTGTGAGGTACATACCAAAAGCGTTGTACTTTATAATGGGTCTAATGAGTGACGAGCAGAGGGGAACAATGACCTCTTTTTTCCTGGATGAGAAACCTTTTGTAATGAGGTGTGCCACGTAGAAGGATTTCCTGACTACTATGGCGATGTGATTATCAAAGGAGAGACTACTGTCCACCTGTGTCCCAAGGTCTCTTGTCACACTTTCAGTGTTAAGTAGACTACTGCCTATGTGGCAGTTCATGGATACAGAGTTTTTACCAAAGGGGATGACAATGCACTATTTGGCATTGAGCTTGAGGCCATGGCTTTGACACCAGGCATCTGTCTCAGTGAGGCCTTTTTGTAGGATGTCCACATCGTTAGGAGTTTCAATTATGGCTCCTAGTTTGCAGTCATCTGCGAACTTTGTTAGCCAAAGACCTTCTGTGGTAGCCTGTACTTCAGAGAAGTAGATACCAAACAGGAGAGGACCCAGGACTGAACCCTGTGGTACCCCACTTGTCACTGGTTTGAAGTCGATTTGGAGTCTGCTACTTTCACAGTGTGGGTTCTGTCAGTAAGCCAGTTGGCAACCCATCTTGTGACATAGGGATTTATACCTAGTTTAGTGAGTTTATCTATAATTCCAGAGTGGGGGATGGTGTCGAAAGGCTTGGCGAGATCTAGATAGGATGTGTGAGCCACCTCACCCTCATCTATGGCTTTGGTGACTGCTTCAAAGAAATCTATTAGGTTTAGGAAACATGATCTGCCTTTTACAAACCCGAACTGTGTGGGGTCCAGAGTTTGGAGATTACCAATGTCTTTGTTTATGAGTTCCATGGTGATACATTCCATGGCCTTGCAGACCAGGCTCGTCAGGCTAATGGGGCGGTAGTTCCAGGGGTCTGTTGTGGATCCCCCTTTGTGGAGTGGGATAACCATTGCAGTGCGCCATTCAGTGGCCACAAAGCCTGAGGTGAGGCTATGATTGAACAGTTATGTGAGTCTAGACACTCACCAGTTTCAGCTGCTTGCTTTGCTTTGACATTTTTCAAAACATTTACTGTAGCCTCTTCTGTATTACATTTTTATGTGCTTTGATTTTGACAATACTAAACTTTCCCTGTAAATCATTTTGGGAATCAATGCCCATACCTCCCGTAGTACTGGAGCATGTTTTAGGGGTTTTCCAGCACTGTTGAGGAATCCCCGTCTGACCCAAACTGGCATGTGTAAATGCAAAAAAAAAAAAAACATTTAAATAAAGCATCATTTTAAATAGACCTCACAGTGTATGTCAACCATTCTTTAAATGCCAATATATTGAAACAAAAGTCCTTTCTTGTCTTGCCACTGAGGCAGCGTCTGCAATAAACAAGACTATTGATATATATCAGCAGGAGAAATAACTGTCATTTCTGCCCAATGTCAATTGGTATATTTTGTACTCCTTGTAAACCTTGCTGGGCTTTTTTAACTGTATTGTCAGATTAACCTCTGTAGTTTGTGCCCTTAGTAAATGTTGTTGGGCTCTATCTGATTGTTATATTAAACCAGAAATGTCATTATGTAACGTCTGAATGCTATGCTGAGTCTGTTAGCATTATTGTCCCTTACTACTGTCTCTAGGGAAATTTTGAAAAGCTGTGAAAACCTTTTCTTTAAAAGGTTAATATTAATAGCACACTCTACTATATTAGAAATTTCTTCTTTCTTTTTGTGCATCTGCAGTATTTACTATAAATAACATTTTTATGTAGTCTATGACATTACTGACAATAATTGCATACACTTGTACTGTATGAGATTTAGGTGACTGCAGAAGGTACATTTAACTGTTGTATATGTGAAGAACTAACAACGCTAGAATCAAACAAATTGCTTATCAGAATAGGATATATGTTATGGTATGGCTTACATACTAGACTCCTGTGACAAGATAGACATAAGTTTGCAAAGTTACTTACAAATAAAAAACAGTGTTTATGAATTGCTTTACATTTTGTGTATGGATTATAGGCATTTATGCATTTAGAAACACAACTGTTATCTAAATTTTGAACATTAAACATTTCAGATTTACATTTTATGTCTGACACAGAAGGTTTAAACCATGTAAATTTATATCTACAATATGGGGCATTGTAAAGTTAACTGTCTGTACTGGCATCCATGTTATAACTGTGAAGAATTTACCGTATTTTGCGTAGATGACAAAGAGGTGATCAGGCTGAAGTCACTTAGAAGACACAGTGTCCTTCAACAGACTAATTGATGGTGGAACGTCACAGGACAGCTTCTACGGTGTCACTCTGTATCCACTAACAAAGTACTGGAACTGTTGATCTGTTGATGCACTGGAACTGTCAATCTGTTGAACTCACAGAAAATTTAAGGCCTTTATGAAAATGGATAAAAAAAGGTTGTGGCCAGTGGACTAGGCTCATGGCCAGTGGGCTAGACTCGCCATTGTAAAATATCATTAGCAGAGAGCTAGGCTGACAGACAGACACCATACTACTGTATCCGTTAATATTTATTTGTATTAGTACAAATTCTTGCCAAACAGTTAATACTGTCAGAGTTATTTCAATTCTGTTGTAACACAGCTAGACAGACTGATGAACATTCAGTCCAAAAACGTCACTAAAGAGTGAAGATGTTGTCCAGTTTATATACTCTTTTAAATGTCAAACAATGTTATTTTTAATATCCTTGTGACTTCTTCTTCTGGTTTCTGTTTGTATCATGAAAAAGTCCATGGTTATATCTAGCCTGGGCAGTTTCTGTTGAAATGACAAATATGTCCTTCTTTGGTTATTTTCTTCCTTAATGTATCTGAAGACTTCACAAAAAGTCTCTCCACGTCATCTTTGCATCACTTGAAGTGTCTGTATTTTATTTCATTTATTTCTGCATTTGAAAGCTCAAAGAAAGTCAATTTCCTTTTTTCTATAACAGGATGCCTTTACAGTAAGCCCACAGCTATATGTTATTAATATCTAAGCTGAACATTTACAAGAAATTAACTGTTCTTGCAAAGCAAGCTGTATTTTCTTTTACTGCACACACAGTATAATTTTGGGGAAAGAATTTTAATATATACAATTTCTATCAGGTAGCAAGGCAGCATACAAGGTCAAGGGTCCTTTGATGCCTTTGCATGTGATTGAGAAGCCATTCAAAGGGTAACTGTAAATATTTTGGGGCTTCTGAGTATCCCAAGTTTCATGGGGAAGTATATCCTGGTAGTACTAGTAGATTATGCTACTAGATACCCTGAGGTGGTGGCTCTGTCCTCCATCAAGGCAGAGAAGGTAGCAAATGATTTATTGCAGATTTTCAGCAGGGTAGCTTTCCCAAGGGAAGTACTAAATGAAAGAGGTGCCAAGTTCATGTCAGACCTGCTGGCTTGTCTGTGGAAGGTCTGTGGGGTGAAGCACATAAAAACCATCCTGTACCACCCAGAGGTTAAACTCTACACTAAAGACCATGCTACAGGCATTTGCAGATCAGTTTAAGAGTGGCACACAGCTACAGTTATCCGACTCCACAAGGGGGGATCCACTTTGGATCCTGGGAACTACGACCCCATCAGTCTGACGAGCCTGATCTGCAAGACCATGGAACGTATTATCATGGAACTTATAAACAAAGACATTGGCAACCTTCAGACACTGGACCCCACGCAGTTTGGGTTCGTGAAGGGGCAATCTTGTCTCTTGAACCTGATTGACTTCTTCGAATCAGTCTCCAGAGCAGTGGATAAGGGTAAGTTGGTCCATGCAGCCTATCTGGATCTTGCTAAGGCCTTCAACACCATCACCCACTCTGGAATCATAGATAAACTTACTAAGCTGGGCATTAATCCCTACGTCACTCAATGGGTTGCCGACTGCCTTACTGACAGAACCCATGCTGTAAAAAGTAGCCACCTTCAAATCCAGCTCCAGACAAGTGACAAATGGAGTACCTCAGGGTTCAGTCCTGGGACCACTTTTGTTTGGCATCTACTTCTCTGAAGTACAGGCCAAAACTAAGGGACTTTGGCTAACAAAGTTTGCAGATGACTGCAAACTGGGAGCCATTATTGAATTCCCAAATGATGTGGATATTCTACAAAAGGGCCTTACAGAAACGGATGCTTGGTGCCGGAGCCATGGGCTCAAGCTCAATGCCAAGAAATGTATAGTTATCCCCTTTGGGAAAAAACATGTACCCATGAATTACCATATAGGTGGCAGTACACTAAACACCGAAAGTGTAATAAGAGACTTAGGGACATAGGTGGACAGTGGTCTCACCTTCGATAACCACATTGCCACAACAGTCAGGAAATCTTTCTATGTGGCACACCTCATCACTAAGGGCTTTTCATCCAGAAAAAAGGAGGTCATTGTCCCACTGTACTCATCCCTCATTAGACCCATTATAGTTGTTATGCACCTCTCAAGACATCTGCAACAACTGGAAAGGCCGCAGAAATACCTCACTAAAAGAATCACAGGCCTAAAGCAGATGCCCTATGCTGACCCTCTAAAAAAACTCCACCTATACTCTTGTCGCATATCATCTGCTCAGAGGCGATCTCTGCTTAACATAAAAGGCCATGTCAAACCCAGAGCTGTTGGACATGCTACACTTAAAGAAATCAATCTCTCAGTGACACACGCTCCAGGGATCTAAACCTTGTCATCACAATGAACAAAACATGCTGGAGGGATAGATTCCTGACCCAGAGACTCCCCCATACTCTGGAATAGACTGCCCATACATGTCAAGCAGAGCGCCTCTTTGGCCCTCTTCAAAAGGAACCTTGATGATTGGATGGGAGATAGGAAATTCACTCCAGGGATCACGTCAGTCACCCTGCTAGACAGTTGAAGTCACATACATTTTTTACTTATATAGTATTTGTCACTTTAAATCAGCGATGGAGTATTATGTTTGGCGCCAAAATTATTTTAAATATCAGGCAGTATTTTGCTATTGTGTGCTGATGAAGTCCACTATTTTGTGGATGAAAGCACTCAACGAGAATGTCATTGTATGTTTTTTGATTTATACATTAAAAGTTTACAGCTTACTCCAGTCCATGCATTGGCTTTACTATTGAAATTGTTCTAATACGTCATCAGTGTTCCAGCCGTCTTCTGGTGTATTTTTTACATTGCTGTGTGCTGGTTCTGTGTTATACTACAGTCGGTAGTAATGGAATGTGCCAAGGATATGCCAAGTGCTACATTGGACAGGGAGAAGTTGAACAAATTGCATTCGGAGGTGAACATTTTGCGAGGAGAAGTATCCCGACTTGTTGAACTGATTTCCCAGCTTCAGAATAAGGATATTCGTACATCTGAAGTTGTTACGACGTCTAACAACAGTTGCATTTCCCATTCAGGTTGCGTTTCTACACAGATAGACATTCCCAATGGACAGGGAACAGCTTGTACCCGACCTGCTTCTTTCGTTGCTGAACGTTTAAATTTACATGGGGACAGCAGCAGTTGCAGTGTGGGCTCTGGAAAGGACATAACGTTTGATTTTTCCATTTTCAATATGGACGATGATGTTGAGCATTTCGGGGGGTCGACCCAAGCTCCCCAAGCCAACGAGAACATATTCTTCAGTGGCAAATCAGACTACAGGTACTGTTAACTGTTGTTCCAATCCTCGGAGCAAGGTTACAACTAATTATGCTCACGTTGGAAGTAAAGTGAATCAATTAGACAGTTTTCTAACTAAAGACTTTGAATTTGTTATGCACAGCCAAACTCGTGTAACTGACGGTAGAAAAAGTACCAATTCTTATGGAACTTTAAAGTATATGATTTATTTATTAGGTAAACACTGGATTACTATCAAAGGGATTAAGGTAGACAATGCCTATTTGAACAAATATATATCTTTAGGTATTGTACCCATGGGTTTGCGTTTTTTAAAGTACCCATGGGTATTATTTTAGATGAACAATCTGTTTCTGATTTTAACACATTGTTTAATGCATTTGGGTTTGAGTTTATGAGAATGTTGATAAAGAAGAATGATGAAAGGTTAGTTAAATTATTGGTAGAGGTGGAGAAGCTGAACAACTGTGTTGTTAATGATTTATTGTTCCCTCAGTGGGAAAAGTTGTACGAGAAGCAGTATAGGATTGCCAGCAGTAAGGCACAGGCCATTTTTGATAGGAAAATTAAAAAAATGAGGGACCAGGAACAATACAAAATTAACAAAGCATATATATGGAACATTAAAGATAGTGTTCAACACTATGAAACTAACATTAATAGTTTTGATCAGGGGTTTGATAAAGACAGATGTTCAAATTTTCGGGGGGGGGGGGACAACTCTAAGCCCCAAAGATGTGGAGAAAGGTTTGGAAATGGAAGGGTCCATCACAAGAATGGAATCAGACACATCAAGCAAATTATTAATAGGGAAGATCAAGACCTTACTGTAGACATACTTAATAGGAGTGTAGATGTGAATAGTAAAGAAGGGGAGATACTATATATTTATAATGATTTCAAGATATATAATTACACTAGTATAGATTTAAAACTTGAACATTTTACATTACTATCTAAAGGAATGAAATATATCCCTAGTGTTAAATTTAATGTTGTTGATATTATCACTGAAATTAAGTTATTTTGTAGACGGTCAAATTTGGCCTTACATTTTAAAGATGGTACTACTACGTTTGTAGAAGATGGCCTTAAAAAGAAAACTTCTTTTATACCACTCACCCATCCTAATGTTGCTAGCTTTGAAAAGCTGGTAACTCAGGATATTTACAACATCTATAACAAAATTAGACACTGGAATGTCCAGGATAATTTTACTTTAGTTGAAAGAGAAGTCTTGGCGGATTTAATTAACAGTAAAGATATCCGTGTCATGAGGCCTGACAAGGGTGGTGGGGTGGTTTTATATAATTCAATAGATTATATCAACGAATTTTACAAAATTTTACACGAATCAGGGAATTATGAAACAGTGTCAATCAATGAAATTAACAAAGGACACAAACGTATAGATCTTGATATAGAAGAATACTTATTGGACAATAGTATTACTATTAATTTATACAACTTTTTAAAAGTTAAATACCCAACATTAACTACTATTGTGGGTATTACAAAAGTTCATAAAAGTATTAATTTTCCACCATTTCGTCCGATAGTATCCGGAAGTCATTCAAAAACATATCCTGTAGTTATAGACCGATGGTTGAAACCTATATGTCAGGGTATACCTCACATGATTAAGGATTTGTGGGCCTTTTTGGCAAATTTGACCCCTAACATTTGGAAAAACAACTTAATATTTATCACTATTGATGTTGTCGATTTATTTTCTTGCATTCCCAAAGTGCAAGAGTTGGATGATTTTTGCAATAGTTTGAGGAAGTTTTCCAAATTGGAAATGGACAAGATTTGTCTCATTATGGATATGATGACATTAGTGTTAGACTATAATTATATACATTATGAAGGAGAGAATTTTAGGCAAACCAGGGGGGTAGCTATGGGGGCATCTTGTACGCCCATATTTGCCACCATAGTTATGCTAAAATGGGAAACTACTAAGTTGTTTACCTGTAGTCTTTACAAAAACGTCGCCTTCTATTCTAGGTTCTTGGATGACATTTTTATATTATGGGATGGTTCTATTGAAAGCATTCAGCCTTTTACTGAGTATTTAAACAATTCCAGTTCTTTTTTGAAATTTACTTACAATTTTAGCCCCGAAGGTATTGCTTACTTGGATACTTATATATATCATTCTAGTCAAGGCTTTCAGTCCAAAATTTATAGGAAAGAAACATTTTCCAATAGTAATTTACAATATACCAGTAATCACCCAAGATATATGTTGAGCAATATTTATAAGGGGCAGTGTATTAGGGCCGCTCGAATGACCTCAAGTTATGATACTATGATAGATGTGATTAATTATATCAAGTCACTGTTCACCAGCAGGGGATATCCAGTGTCTATATTGAATGATGTTACTTGTTATGTTATCCAAGAAAGGGGAAACAAGTATCTTCCCCTACTTGGTGCAGGGACTAGTTTTAAAATTGATCAACAAGCAGGAACGCCATCAACGCACTACAGTAGGGTATGTGTGTTATAATACTCACTATTTGTAAATTATATAAAAAATATAGTTAAGCAAAATTGGAATATTTTGATGGTAGACCAAGGAGTAAAGAACATCGTAGGAGACTGTCCCAATTTTGTTTATAAAATGGGGACTAATCTGAAGATGTCATTGGAGTATGGACCAGAATATAGGAATGTTACGAGGAAATACACTACCAAATGTGGACATTGTAGTCATTGTCCCAATATTTGGCAGATACAAGGAGTGAAATTGGAAAATATTAATAAGACAGATTTATATTTTAGACATGGAAACTGTAACAGCAAGTTTGTTATATATCTTGCTAAGTGTATGTTATGCTCCACATATTATATAAGCAAGACTGAGCGACATTTCAAAAAAAGAATATATGACCACTTATATAGTATTAGAACTAAGGATGCCAATAATGCACTATACAGACACATTGATTGTTGTGGGGATGTTCATGTTTTTAAATTTGCAATTATTGATCAAGTTTTAAGTGGACCCCGTGGTGGCAATACTAAGGTACTCTTAGGCAAGAGGGAAACTTATTGGCAAATATTAACTGATGCAACCAGAGAGCCTGGACTTAACGAATATATCTCTATTAAACCCTTATTGCAATTAAGTTAGTGAAATCATGTAATTATATATATGTATATATATATATATATATATATATATATATATATATATATATATATTTTTTTTTATTAGTTTATATATAAATACATAGTAATCCACGGTGGTGCAGCGGCGGCATTGTTGCCTCACAGCAAGAGGTTCTCCCATTCGATTCTCGGCTTGGGAGTGCCTTCTGTGTGGAGTCTGCATGTCCTCCCCGCGGTCGAGTTGGTGTTCGAAAGACATGCGTTGAATGGGTGTGCCTTCGTTGAAGGTTGGGCGTCGGGCTGGCAACTCGACACCATAAAAAAAAAAAAAAACAACCGCCAATCATTAGCGGACCGGAGTTCCGCTGTGGCGACCCCAAACCGGGAAAAGCCGAAAAACAAACAACAACATCAACATCAATACATAGTATTTTGTACGTCTAAGTTTATATATAGTAGTTACTCAATCATTGTTTTGATGATTGTAAAAGTGTTTAAATGTTATTCAATCTATTTTTATCTATTTTTATGTATTTATACAAGTATTTATATGTATGGTTGTGTTTTAAATATTTTAATATATAAGGTAGTTATGATACATGTAATTGTATCATACTTTAGGTAGGTAGGAGAATCAAACAGCACTTATAATATATTTTTATGCAGCACTTATAATAATTTATTTCTACAACATTCAGCTCCTCACCAAAAAATGTTTAAGTTTTGTTACAAATATTCACTAATTCAAATGGTCTTTTTAATTTAAAACCATTAAAAATATACATTAATCCTGATGTTATTTTAAATTTAAAAAAAATGTTAAAGTCTTTTAACTAATTAATAGGTTCATGATGATTTGTAGTACATATATATATATATATATATATATATATATATATATATATATATATTTTTTTACATAAATATTAATCTTTTGACTGTGCATTGTATTTATGACATAGATTTTATTGTATTTTTTGTATGTAACGTTGAAGTCACATACATTTTTTACTTATATAGTATTTGTCACTTTAAATCAGCGATGAAGTATTGTGTTTGGTGCCAAAATGATTTCAAATATCAGGTAGTATTTTGCTATTGTGTTCTGATGAAGTCCACTATTTTGTGGATGAAAGCGCTCAATGAGGATGTCATTGTATGTTTTTTGATTTATACATTAAAAGTTTACAGCTTACTCCAGTCTGTGCATTGGCTTTACTATTGAAATTGTTCTAATACGTCATCAGTGTTCCAGCAGTCTTCTGGTATATTTGTAATGTTACTTGTGTTAAAAATGCATCAACAGTAGGTTCTGATGGACAGAAAGAATGTATGCATGTATATTACATTGCATTGTTGTAACTGATCAAACGTATATGTTTGTGAGAGAAGGGTGCAAAGTTTGAAATTGTTTTATAGCTTTCAGATGCTGCCACAGATCTTAGCAAAACTCTGTGTGTGTATTGTACCAGAGTCAGGTGATCAGAGGTGATGTCATCCTCTAACCAGCATCCGGTTTCTTTGGAACTCTCACAGCAACACTTTGGAACCTGACAAAGATTTCTGACAGGATGTATGTCTCACACATCCATACAGACAAAGAGAGACATCATCTGACTTTTGCTGTGGTACGACACTCAGCACACATCAGCTTGCCTTGCTTTAATAAGTAGCTTTAATAAGTAGCCAGGGAACAATAATTCTTTAGTAAGTTAGTGACCCGTCACACTCATCATCATCATCAACCCTATTTTTCCCTTTATCTACATGGGGTCGGGGTGTCGTGTCAACTATTGCCATCTCTCTGTATTCAGTGCCACTCTGCTACCTTCAACACTCATGCCAGACTGTCGAAGGCCTTCTCTCACACAAGCCACCCACTTCTTTGTTGAACACCCTCATTTCCTTTTGCCTTCTTGCTGTCTTTCCCAAATCTTCTTCATCAGGTTATCTTCTCTTCTGCACATGTACCCAAACCACCTTCTCTTTGACCTTTTCGGCAATTAAAGCTGCTTTGGTTTCTGTTTTCCTCATTTATACATCTGTCCCACAGTGTGCATCCTATCACCCATCTCAGGCTTCTCATCTCCATCATCTCTAGCTTCCTGAACTGCTCTGCCTTTACTGTTCAGGTTTCTGTACCATACAGTAGTATTGGTCACACCCGTGTTTTGTACACCTTAATTTTCAGCTTCTTTAGCATTATTCTGTCATACAATACCCCTGACACTCTGTGCCAGTTGGCTGCATCTCCTCTATTTCTAGCTCTGACATCCCCATTCAGATTTCCTTCACCTCAACCATCCCTCATAAATAATTGAAGCTGTTGACCTGTTCCACTATTTCCCTTTCCCCCATTTGCTGTCATTACAGTTGTCTATCTGCCTCTACTCAGTTTCATTCCATGTGCCTTTAGAATTGCACTCTATTCCCTATCCTTTGCTGAAGTTCTTGCTCAGAGTGTTCCTCTAATGCCACATTCTCTGCATACATCAGCTTAGTTGATGTGTCCCCTCTAACCTGTTTGATGAGGTAGTCCATCACCAGTATTATCAGCAGTGGGCCTAGAGCTGAAACCTGATGCACACCCATTCCAACTAGGAACCTGTCTGTGAGGCCAAACATTGTTTGTACTAGAGTCATTGTATCCTTATACATAACCTACACTAATTCTACCAATGTTTTTGGGACTTTGAACCATTGCAGAATTGCCCAAATCAGCTTTCTTGGGACCTTGCCATATGCTTTCTCCAAGTTTAGGAATGTGCATTTGGTCTCTTTTCTCATCTGTAACTTCTTCTCAACTGTCTGTCTCGTTGCAGATGTCAGGTCAGTTGTGCTCCATCCTGATCTGAATCTGAACCACTCATCTCCCGTTTTACTTTCTGCTACTCTGCTTATTCGTTTATCATCACCTTCTCCAGAACTGTCGTGCAGTGTGATAGGAGTTTGATACCTTTATACTGCCCGCATTTGTGCATGTCCCTTTTGTTCTTGAACATTGGTACAAGTATGCTTATTCTCCAGTCATCTGGGATACTCCTTTCTCTCCATACTGCTGTGAGTGCCCTCAGGAGACATTTCTGCCTATCTCACCAAACATCTTTATCATATCTGCTGTGACTTCTGAGCCTGCTGCGTTCCGTGACTTCATTTTCCTTAGTGCTCTTCTTCTTCTGTGGTGGGCTTCTCCTTTTCTTTCTTTTTAGTCAGCTCACCTTGATCTGGCTAACAGTTTGGGAGTGTGGAAGGTGTCCTAAAGCTTTAGAGGCTGACTGGCTGTTGTATCTTTAGCAGGATGTAACCCATATTGCTAAGGCTACTGCAGCAGTGATCATTCAAACAGCCACTGTTATAGTAAGTTTACTTACACAGCTGTACTTTTCCTGCCTCAGTCAGTATGCTTTGCTTGGACATAATAACATCGTTCAGGGAAAGATTCTCTAAATTGTTCATTTGTTGACAGTTAAACAGTTGTAAGCAGTTAATTTTACAAAAAATAAAATAACTTTACAATTGTTTACTAATTAATATCCACCATCAAACATGCACATACTTGTTTGAAAATAAAAAAGGAAACACGGCGATGAAAAAAATATATATTTCTGAGGATTATCATTCATGGAACCAATCACTAGTTTCTGTGAGCTTGCAAAACAGCATCATAAACACCCACTGAAAGCCTCTTCCAAGAAATGGAATGTCAAGGAGTTCACATTGGGCTTTCTTATTTTATTTGAATTTTAAAAGTTAATGTTTTCAGTTTGTTCAGATTAAAAATCCTCCCTGTTTATTATAAATGGCTGATTGCAAGCACAAAGATGTGGTGTTCTTCAAGGCAAGGTTTTTTTGAACTACAGAAAAAAAAACATTAAACATGATGTTTAAGTAGGTTATTTGTCTGGTGTATGTATATTTCTACCTTCATTTACTGTGGAAGCGATCCAGGTTTCCAAAAGCTTCATGGGGATTTTGGTCTATTAGAAGCCAAAGCTTTCCTTTAGCCTTGTCTTATTCCGAGCTCCAATTTGTACAGTTTTTGATGTCATAATTCACCTTGCAATTGGACAATGTAGGGAATTTAAATTTATGATATCTGGGAGGTGTTTGTTGTGGTACAGCAGAATTATGCACAGGTGATCTGTTTAGGGAAGCCATCTGACGTGACTGGCTCTCTATGTACTATTCCTTAATTTGTAGTTAGAGGCAGTGCAGTGGACATCTCTGCTTAGTACCACACTTGCATGTAAATCTGGAGAAGATATTTGCACCTATGTTTACTAATGTGCTTGAATCCTTATACAGCACTGTAATCATCGTCATGACTGTTTCAGCCAGGAGGCTGTGTCAAATGCCTTATCTGCATATGTGCTTAATATGACTGCATTTAGGTGGTCATTGGTGGTCTTTTGCACTGCCCATCCTTATCTGGTTTGAGTGGAGCAGAACATGAATTATTGTTTTCAATCTTTCTGTCTACTGGGACATGTATACCTCCTGTGTTTGTAGTGGAGATGACTTTTTAGCTATTGACCCATACTGGTGCCTCACCAGGCTTAAGCACCACTGATGTATATGCTAGTTTCCAAGATGGAGTTGACGGGGGGGTTGTGCACTATGTCTGACAAATGAGAATTGAGGAAGGCTGCTGATCTTCAGGAACAGATGACTTTAAAACTAATATCAGGCCATCCTGTTATCCAATTTTCCTAGGTCAAAGTTTCCTCAGTGCCTGCTTAAACTGTAATTCTGTGAAATGAGAATACATCACATGAGTTCTGGTTCATCATTCAGTTATGTTTCCTGTACAGTGCAAGGCAAGAAAAGATAATCATGATACTGCTGAACACAGCACGTTAAACTCATGCTCATCCTTCTGAACTTATGTGCCAGCATGATGGTGATATTCTGCACTCAAAATACACTGGTGTGCAAGTTTTGCTGATACACTGCATTATAAATTGAATACAGTATAGAAGACATAATTAATCCTGACATAAGCATGTATATTCATAAACTCATCCTTTGCCCTACAGCAGAATTGTGACAGTGAGGAAAAGACTGCATTCAAGCATCAGTCGCTGGTATACAAGGAAAGGTGGTGATGGAAAGTCCGTGAAGTTATAAAAAGAAAGAACAAGTGTAGGAAGAAGTGAGAGACAGCAAAGATCAACCAAGCTAAGAAGGAATACTGGTGGGCTAATAAAGAGGCAGTTGCAGTAGCAAAGAGCAGGCCATCAGCGGCACTCTACCAGCTTCTGGAAAGGGACTTAGAAGATGGCCCAAAGAAACTATATCATGTTGTAAGACAAAGACAGAAAGATAAGGAAAATAGTTGTCAGACACCCTGTATAAGGGATGCCTGCAACAAACTGTTCAGTGGTCCACAGGACATTAAAGGCAGATGGAAGGTACTTCCAGTAGCTTCTGAATGGAGAATAGCCCACTATAGAAAAAGTAAGAACACCACTTAAAGAAAATAAACATAGGGAAAGCAGCAGGCTCAGAGGAGGTCACAGCAGATATGATCAAGATGCTGGTTGACTCAAAGGGTACTCGTAGCAGTAAGGATAGAAAGGTGTATTCCAGATTACAGGGAAAATAGGTGATGTTCTTCATGTTTCACTGTTGCAGTCATCACCTGTGGGTTATCCCTGCTGTGGTAGCCCTTGGCCGGCCCGAATACCAGTGTCACTGTTTTTCTTTGTTGCTGCTGTCGCTTGCTAACTGACATCAGGTCATCAGTGCTATAAAGGAAGGCAGCCAATGCAATTACATCAGTCTTTCTTGCCGTGAAGCCTGTAGCAGAAGCAGTTCGCAAGTGTGCCAGTCGGACGCTACCAGAGTTTGAATTATAGCTAAAAATGTCTAAAGCTAAGTACCCCGTTGGGGATCCTTTTTTCTTGCACTAACTGATGTCTGAAAAAGTTAACAGTTGTCTCGCCTGTGGAAAGCAAATACCACACTAAGACTTCCATTCATATTGCATCACTTGTTTAGGCCCAGACCACGATGTCCCCCGATGCCGGTACTGTGCCCTCTTTTACACGAGAACCATTTGTCATAGAGCTCTTAATGTAGCCAGGCATTTTCATCTTCCCTCTTCACATTCCGAAATGGCGTCCGTCAGCCAACAATCCGTAGACATTCCGAGAAAACGTAAGGATAAAGATAGAGACAGACCACACAAGGCTAAGCCTTCCAACGACTCTACCACTAAGCAGGTCGTCAGTTCTCCGGAATTCAGTGAGACACCTTAGCAGCCCCTGATACCCAATTTGATACCTTCACAGGCCTCTACTGAGACCCTTTCGGAGTCCGGTATGCCACAGAAATCTTCTCCATCTTCCGAGCCTTTAGTTGTCTCTGCCTTAGTTGGGTCTGGAGCCACGACGCAGGCACCGGCTTCCGAGGAGGTTTTTCACACTACCGAATCTAGACAAAAAACATTTTCTCTGACTACGATTTCTCTCAGACTGATGGATACTCTTAGGCCTAGAAGCAAAGCCACTCCTAGGAAAACTACCTCTAGCCACCATTTTCTCCTGCTCCACCACCCCAAGCTCTAATGCTTAAAATGGCAGAGGATCTTATCACCCTTATCAGGGGTAGTCAGGCCACAACTTCTAAAAGGAAAAGAGACCTTTCTCCTGAAATTCTCACAGAACAGGATTCTGAGGAGTCTGATTATTTGGATTTTGAAGAACAACATCCTCTTGACTGCATATGAGGATTCAGATTCAGAATAATCCATTCCCTCTGCCTCCCCACCAGAAGATCTTTCTTTTGGGGAACCCTTCACACCCTCAGGGAAAATTTACACTGGGAATCCCAGGACTTCCCTCAGTCTAAGAAAAGACTAAGAGAGTTTCTAGACCTGCCCCAGCACAGACCCTTGGCCATCCCTCCAATCTTAGAGGTGGTTGATGATGTCTTCCATGAATCCAGGTTAGCTCCTGATGCCCTCTCACCTGCTCCCAGAAAACCTGACAGGTATTAGAGTCCCAGAAAACCTGACAGGTATTAGACTACCGGATTCTCACAAATACCTGTACAGAAATCATGCTGCGAACCCGGAGGTCATTGCACAGGGATCTAAAGGAGCTAAGGCTAGTTCTGCAAAGAATCCTATTCCTTCTGACAAGGACTTCAGAGCTCTGGACAGATGGGATAAAAAAAGTATACACCTCTGCAACCTTAGCTATCAGAGCACTCAACTTTCAGTTCCACATGTTAAAATGTCAACAACACACTTTGGAACTATTAAAGCAAAAGATGTCAACCTTTCCTGATTGTGCTAATTCAAAAGAGTTAGCAGATTTACTGCACTTTACTTGTCAGGTGGCCAAACACTCATTACACTGTGGATATGACACCCTCGAAGCCTCAAGCAGGACAGCAATGGAGACATTAGGAGACATGCATGGTTGAAGTAACAACCTTTCGCTGATCATGTCAAATCTAAATTACTTGCACCCTTGGATAAGAACCGCTTGTTTGGAGTAAAAGCAGAAGAGGTGCTTAAAAAGATGGAAGACAAAGAAAAATCTATGCAAACAGTAAAATAGTTCCTTTAGGTACAACCTCCTAGGTTCAGCAGGAATTTTCCCTCAAAACACTGGTCCTTTCCTGCACCTAGCAGACAGGGGCAAGGTAAGCCCCACAGGGACAGATCACCCAGACTCCTATCCCAGGGACAGCAGAGAACCAAACAGTGGACCACTTGCGCTCCAAAGGCAGGGAGTTCTAAGCCATTCCTCTATGGCAAAAACTCAATGACTCCCTCTCCCCCCTCTGCCCTCTTTTCACTCACCAAAAACTAGGAGGAAGGCTCTCCTTCTGCAAAGAAAATTGGCTTTCCATAACAAAGAACCAGTGGGTCTTACAGATCATTTTTCAGTGATACAAATTCTCCTTCAACAAACTCCCAATTCCAAGAGGGTACCCAGATGTACCTCCAAATCAGTGGGCAGAGGCACTGAAAAAAGTTCAAACTCTCATATCCCAAAGGGCAGTAGAACCTGTCCTCTCAGATCAAAAAGGCAAAGGATTTTATTCCAGACTATTCCTTGTTCCCAGAAAAGAGGGCACTTGGTGCCCCATTCTGGATCTATCCAGTCTGAACACCTTCTTGGTGGTCCCCAAATTCAAAATGCTAACTTTGCAGCAGCTGCTGCCTATGCTGACAAAAATGCCTGGTTAGTCACCCTAGATCTTAAAGATGCCTACCTCCACATCCCCATAAGAGAATCCTGCAGGAAATTCCTTTGCTTCAGAGCAGGCTCACAACACTTTCAGTTCTCTACACTACCCTTTGACTTATCTACTGTTCCCAGGGTATTCACCAAATGCTTAGCCCTGGCCATAGCCTTTTGCAGACAGAAAAATATACAAATTTACCCTTATCTAGATGACTGCATCATTCAGGCAGATTGCAAAGAAAAGCTCCTCAGGGACATGCTTTTTGTCAAAACCCTCCTAACCTCCTTAGGGTACACCATCAATGGGAAGAAATGAAAGCAAACACGCTGAAGGAAGATCATTTTCTTGGGAGCACTGCTGGACACAGCATTCCAAATGAGTTTCCTGTCCCCCAGAAAAGCAGAGTTTCCTGCCTCTCTGTTTTACCCAGCTGGCTTCCAGAAGTCACCTCACTGTGAAGAAGTTCCTGCAAGCCTTGGGGTACATGGCATCTTGCATCCTTCTAATTCCTCGGGCCAGTCTTCACATGAGAAAACTTCAGTGGTACCTAAAGTACCTTTGGTGTCAGCACTCTCAACCTCTAGAGACCTGTCTCCCTCTGATCCCTTATATAAGGGAAGAGTTTCTTTGGTGGGCAGGGGCCTGTGCCCAGAACAAGGGTCTTTCCTTCACCCTCCACCCAACAGGGCAGACCATTACCACTGATGCCTCAGACATAGCTTGGGGCACTCACCTAGATGGCAGGTGCACCCAAGGTCTTTGGGATGCCCAGCACCTTCCCTTACACATCAACCAGAAGAAAATGATGGCATTACAAAAGGCTCTAACATCCTTCAAACCCCGTCTCAAGCCAGGGGTTCTCCTTATCAAAACAGACAACACCACAGTAATGTGGTACATCAACAAACAGGGAGGGACCCAATCTTACCCTCTGTGCAGGCTAGACATGAACCTCTGGCTGACACCTCTTCCATGGGATTACATCTAATAGCCCAATACCTACCAGGGATCAACAACACCCTGGCAGACCACTTAAGCAGAAATTTACTGGACCTCCACGAATGGCAGCTCCATCAGAAAAATCTTTTTACAAATCACTCAGGCGTGGGGGACTCCGGAGGTGGATCTCTTTGCTTCTCATCTCAACCATCAGCTGAAAAAATTCTGTACCAGGGAGTATCAACACCTAGCATGGAAGGTGGATGCCTTGACCTTCCTCTGGAACACCCTCTTTGTGTACGCATTCCCTCCTCTGCCTCTTATTCCCAAGGTACTGATCAAAGTAAGGGAGGAGAGACAAAAAGCCATCCTCATTGCTCCAGATTGGCCCAGACAACATTGGTACCTCTTACTGCGCAGCTTGACCTTACAGCCTCCCAGGCAGCTTTCCCTGATCTCAGACCTCTTAACTCAGGTGGGGGCAATGCTGCACCCAGACTTGCACTCTCAAACTATCAGCATGGCTAATACTCAAAGGCAAACAAGGAGCCCCTGTTAAGCAAACAGGTCCTAGACATTATCACAGAGGCCAGAAGGCCCAGCACCAGAAAATATTATGCAGGAAAATGGAAAAGATTCTACTTCTGGAGCCAGTCCAGAGGGGACAGTACCTCACAACCTTCCATCCCTCTTATTCTGGACTAACTAGTGGAGCTACTTAATAGTGGCGTCTCCTTATCCTCTGTTAAAATCCATGCCACAGCCATTTCAGCTCATTTTGATACAGAACAGCCCTTGTTCTCCCATCCTTTGATTAAACAATTCCTCAAAGAGGCTTCTATTATCAAACCTCCCAGAAGGCCACCCACTCCAGCCTGGGACCTGAATTATGTTTTGGAAAAACTAACCTTACTACCCTTCATACCTGCCGCTTCAGCAGAACCTCTCCTGGAAGACTGCTTTTCACCTAGCTATCACCTCAGCCAGAAGGGTTTCAGAACTTCAGGTACCGATGGCCATTGAGCCCTTCATCATCTTCCATGAAGACAGGGTCTCCCTGAGGACTAATCCCTCCTTTATGCCCAAGGTGGTATCTAATGTAGCTCTCAACCGGGCCATACATCTACCCACCTTCTTTCCTAACCCTCAAAACAAGGAGGAAAGAATTCTGCACTTACTAGATGTACACAGACAGCTCAGATACTATCTGGACTGTACTAAACCCTCCAGGAAAACAGACCAACTACTTGTCAGCTTTGTCCCAGGGGCAGAGGGTAAGCCCATTTCCAAACAAACCATTTCCAAATGGATGTCACACTGTATCCATTTCTGCTACAAGCCCCAAGTCTATTCAAACCCATTCCACTAGGGCAGCCTCCAGTTCACAGCATTCTTCAGAGGAGTTCCCACCAGGGACATCCTGGAAGTTGCCATCTGGACTTCTGTCCATACCTTTAGCAATCATTACCACCTTCCTCTATTTTCTAAGGCTAGGGCAGGGTTTGCCTCTGCAGTTCTGCAGGGCATGCTGACCCATTCCTAGGTCTCTTACTAATCCTACCACCTCCTCCTCAGCTTTGGGAATCCTCCCACAGGTGATGACTGCAACAGTGAAACACTAAGAACATAGTACAGTTGTGTACACTTACCATAAATGTAGATGTTTGAGTGGGTTTACTATTGAAATGTTGAACGGCACTACATCGACTGTACTATAGTCGAACACGGAAGTTTGAAAATAGTAATGTCGACGACAAAAAAACAATCTAGGACTGTGTTTTAACATGGGTCGAGGTAGGGGAGATGTTTGTAGTTCTGAATAATACTGAACACCTACCTCGACCCATGTTAAAACCATTCCTAGATTGTTTTTTTGACGTCGACATTACTATTTTTGAACTTCCGTGTTCGACTATAGTACAGTCGACGTAGTGCCGTTCGACATTTTAATAGTAAACCGTTTGAGTGTATTCACTGTTGCAGTCCTGGTTTCCCACCTTTCTTTAGGGAGACATAAGTTTCCAATGGTGGCTTTTAGCCACCAGGACCACTTTACCATATTTACTTGGGCCTCTGACCAGTTAGGGCAAGAAAAACTGATGCAATGGCATCAGCTGCCTTCCTTTATAGCACTGACGACCTGACGTCAGTCAGCAAGTGACAGCAACCAATGCAGAAAATCATTGACTCTGGTATTCGGGCCGGCAGAGGGTTACCACAGCAGGGATAACCCACAGGTGATGACTGCAACAGTGAATACACTCGAACATCTACATTTATGGTAGGTGTACACAACTGTACTTTGTAGTGACAATGTATAAAAACAAAGGGGACATTAACAACTGAGGGTGGTATAGAGGTATCAGTCTCCTGGCATACTGCATGAAAGTTCTGTATTGGGAGATTAATAAATGAATATGCAGACTGATAGAAAGTAAGATGGGAGATGAACAGTTCAGATTCAGATCAGGATGCAGCACAACTGACCCAATGTTTGCAGTGAGACAGATAGTTAAGAAGAACCTAGAGATGAGGAAGGATACAAATAGGCATTTGTAGACTTGGAAAAAGTGGATAACAAGGTCCCACAAGACAGCCGATTTGGGTACTCCTGCTATACTTCAAAGTACTAGAAACATTGGTAGAGTTAATGAAAGCTATATACAAGGACCCAATGACACTACAGACAGTGTTCAGACTCACAGAGGGGTTCCCATTGAGAGAGAGTGTGCATCAGGGTTCATCTCTGAGCCCATTGCTGATAATACTGGTGATGGATTGCATTAACAAATTTTTTGGAGGATACAGATCATTAAAGCTGCTGTATACAGATGATGTACCAATACAGACAGACACTGAACAAGAACTTCAGCAGCTGATAGTGGGATATAATGCAAAGCTAAATGCACATGGGATGAAACTGTGTACAGATAAGGCAGTTGTAAGGCAGCAAGTGAAGAATTGGGATAGAAGGAAAATAGAGGAACAGGTTAACAGCTTCAAGCATCTGGGAGGCATGAATGAGGAGAAGGGAAGTCTGAATGAAGAGGCCAAAGCTAGAATCAGAGAGGCTACAGCCAACTGGCACAGTGACAAGACGAATGCCAAAGAAGCTGAAAAGTAAGGTGTACAAAAAATTGGTGTAGCTTGTACTAGTTTATGGTCTGGAAACCTGTGCAGTGAATTAAGAACAGTTCAGGAAGTTAGAGATGATGTAAATGAAATGCCTAAGATGATGAGAGGAAGAATGCACACTGTGAGAGAGGGAGAGACAAAGAAATGAGGACATCAGAGCAGAAGCCAAAGTAGCTCCAATTTTAAAGAAAGTTGAAGAGAACATATTACACTTATTCAAGCACATATGCAGGAAAGCAGAAGACAATCTGAAAGAGTTGGATGGATTGTATGAGAAAAGACCTACGACAGTCAGGTATGACTTGTCGAAAAAAGTTGAAGAATGGTATTGAATCAAGAGAGATGGTAACAGTTGACGTGACATCTTAACCCCATGTAGAAAATTGGAGAAATGGAGACATACAAGGCCATGTCCAACCCAGAATTGATGGACATGCTCCACCTAAAGAAAACCATATCCCCTCGAGCCACATGCTCTAGGGATCTAAAGCTCACCACAACAATAAGTAGGACGTGCTGGATGGATAGATTCCTGTCCCAGAGACTTCCCATGCTTTGGAACAAGATTCCAATCTACATTAGGCAGAACTCCTCATTAACACTCCACATGCTCTAGGGATCTAAAGCTCACCACAACAATAAGTAGGACGTGCTGGATGGATAGATTCCTGTCCCAGAGACTTCCCATGCTTTGGAACAAGATTCCAATCTACATTAGGCAGAACTCCTCATTAACACTCTTCAAGAGAAACCTTGACGAGTGGATGGGAAATAGAAAGTTTACCCCGGGGATAACTTCAGTGGCTCTGCTGGACAGAGGCACATGGAACTAATCTAAGGGGGCTGTGAAAGCCAACACGTTCTGGCTAGGCTTATAAATGCCTTCGGGCAGATGGCCTAGTACCTACCTATGAACCTATGAACCTATGATGATTCTTTTATATATCATGAAGAGCAATTTTTATATTCTGGTGCTTACCACTGTGTTAGGCTTCCTTTTGAAAGCTTTTGGGCACCGTCACCCCATGAAGTGTTTAATGTTACTAAGTTCTTCATCTGACTTGGAAGTTTCTTACAAAACATTGAACACTGCATGTCAGAAACTTGAAAGTGTAAGCACAATGCAAGACACAATTGACAGTGGCAGCCCCTCATAAACAAGAAATTATATCACACCATTTACTGTCCACTTCCAGGGCTCATACCTAGTGAATGACATCAGAACATCATGCCAGAGTATGCATCAGGAAGATATCCTTTGCTGAACATTTGCTTATATTTAGATGCAGTTCAGTTATGAGCCGAACACTGCACACTTTACAGTGTGTAGTGCAAATGCAACTTTAATATTAAAGCACAAGCAGGTAGGTGCAATGATCACTTTTGTTGGCCACACATTTTTATAGAAGAATCAGAGATTTAAATGCAGTATCTCTTAAAGCAGTATATCCTCCTTCTCAAAGGATGGACAAGCTGAAAACAGATTTTTGTGGAATAAGCTTTCATTTTTGCCTTCAGGAGAACCTTAAAAGCTGTTATGAGACTTGTTCAGACATTCCAAGCACATCACTATTTGAAACCTACACCTACAAATCCTTATGTTCCTAATAGCCACATTAATCTGTTTCCTTTGATGTAGGGATAAGGAATCTGTACTGCAAATAATCAGGTTCAAGTGGAAACTTCAGCATGGCAGGTAACTGATAAGTCTTGACAGACTTTTTGTGCAGTTATTGCATAGCAGAAGAGAGTTTCTACCACTTAATGGGTTGTTAAAGCAAACAACATGTTAAATGTACCCTCTGCTACCCAGTGAAACTAATGATTCATTTGAAGATAGAAATTTCTCTAATTCAGAGTGTGGATTAAGAATATGCCTTTTGCTCTAAACTCGTCTTATTGTCTCCAGCGACGTTAACAAGCTGTGTTTCACTTGTGACAGTACTACATGGCATACATAGCAATTCACAGTTTCAAGTAGGGGCAGTGAACAGCCATAGAAAAATGAACAAGACATGACATTTGGTGAGAGCAGTCAGAAGGCTTAGTTAACACTAAAACTTGATATTTTGTAGATGGAAGGGATGTCCAAGGACACCATAATGAAAGCTGCAAGAGGTTTTGAGTGTGGGCCTTGGCTTGTGTACTTTCTGTGGTATGTAGATATTATCTCTGATGTACTTTCTTTGGTAGATGGACAGTAGGTTTGAGAGATTATTTGGAAGGGACATTAATCTCAATGATACAGGGATTTTACAAGATTTACTCATTCATTTATGGTGGTATTTTACTTTTCATTGTTCAGTGGTATAATTTTTCTAAAATGTAAGATGTGCCTTTTTGGTTGCAAGGGTGTTGGATCTGTTTGTCTGTGCATCTGGCTTATAGGAAGTGTTATTTGGTGCTGGGGGGGGTTATGGGATAGTTTCTTGTGTTTTGGAGCAAGAAGTTTGTATAGCTGGTGTGCTGCACTTAATTATGCAACCATAGAATGTGTGTAAAGGCAGATATTTAGACTAGTTGTATTTCTTTTGGAATTTACGGCTGTTTGGATATGCCATTTGTTATTCCTTTCAAAATGTAATTCATAATTATTTATTAGCACTTCCAAGGCATTTCTATGTGAGCTGCCCCAAGCCATTAAGCTCCAGTCAATAGTGGAGGCTTTTACTCCTATTACTTTACTGTAGTATCTTCATTATTGCTCTGGCTTATAAAGGATGTACTGTAACTGGAACAGGTAGGGTAACACTCTTAACAAGTTATAGGAAGGGTTTCACTTTTGCAAACTTCTCAGTTCTATATTGTTTGAATTGGAATCTTGTTAAGATTTGTTTTTCTTGAAATGTTATTTCAGCATGTTTCAGCCTGCTTAGGTAGTTATTAGGTATGTAGTTCAGAAGTACATTAAGGGGCTTAGTCCTGAATTCCACTTGCCCCAAAACACTGTCTGGTCAAGTGACTTGTTCAAGGTCACACAGTAAGAAAATGAAGGCTGAGGGAATCCAACTCTGTATGATAGAACATAACTTGGTAACAGCTCAAAGCCTTAATCCTCTGGGCTAACAGTTTAAGCTGTGGAACTAGGCAGCTATTGTTATCTATGAAAGTCACTGTTGCAGTTAGGACTTAAGTTTTTTTGTTGTCATCCTTTTAATAATGCTCAGAACTGATTATTGTAGTCTTCAAAGCTGTCTTTAGCCAAACTTGCCAAAACAATGAGGTGGTGTGTAATCATGAAGGCTTATCTTGCTTTTTTCCAGCTGCTGCACTCTAATTCCATTTTATGTAGACCATATTGTAATTGACAGAAATAGCATTGCTTCCAAGAAACTTTAGAAAGTCTTGCTTTCCTAGCTGCCAGCTCAGTTAGCATGCCGTGATGCTGTGTGATTGGGATTAGCCAGTCAGTGTATGCTTTGTTAGAGAGGTAGAGTTCTTATTTTAACATGTTTAGTTTAAGTTAAGTAAAGGAGCAGTTGTCCTTAAATGTGACATACCATGTTGTAACAAGAGATTTGGGGAAAAATAAATACAAGATTATTGTATGGGCTAATTACACAAAACTCCAGTTCAGTGTTCTGCCTCTAACTAATGTGAATTAGCAATGTTAAATTAGTAGACCGAGATGGTTAAGTGAGGTACCCCAATGCCTCCATTTTTTTTTTCAAAACATGAATTATGGATTTTGGTAGTAGTTAGATGTCACTGTTTTAGGGGAGTACTTGGGTATATATTACCATGCTGTTGATGAGATATATTGAATACCAAGTGACAGTGGCATCCAACTTTGATGTTGATTTCAACTCCATGTACAAGTACAAAGGATGAGATGAACATTCTTTTTTTCTTTCACCCTTTTCCTGCCTACTTGTGCCTCTCGTGATTGATCTGAATGAAGTGATGAAGGATGAGATTATGATTTTTGTGGATGAGCTGATTGGTTAAGGCTCTTGTGTGGACAAGTAGGTAGAAATTGTGGGTGGATAAGGTCATGTGTCCATTTGCCTTCCAACCTGTTTTGCTTCTGTCTTAGACATTAGAGGTAGTAACTGAGTGACTATTTATTTAAAAGTAAACCAAAATAAGAATGCCTGTCATTTTAGAATTGTTATGCATTGTTTAGCAAGAGTGGTAGAAAGTACCCATCTGACCATCCAGCTTTCATTTGTGAGCAGTTTCCTTATACAACTTGAATTTGTTTAAATATCTGAATCAGAGGGGTTCATTGTAATAAGGCTAAATTAAAGGTTTGAAAGATTTGATCATATAGACCTTAACTACTGATCTAATATTGTCATTTTCATTCATTCCTCAAGAGTTGGTTTCAGATCCAGTCCTTGGATCCGAGTCACCCGCTTCTTCCATAGTGTAAAGTACTCAAAACTCTCAAGCTCCTCCCTCTAACCATAAAGCCCTACCAACCGAACATACCTCAGGTCTCATTCGCCACAATTGCAAATAGATGTAGATTGTGAACTTTCAAGCTTTGGGTATAATTTTTTCCACTAATCTTCACTTTTCAGTAACTTTAACACGTGAAGTTGTCCTCTCACCTTTATTCTTACTTGTGGGTTCGGAAAAGATCCTCTGTTCCGACTTGGCCATTTACTAAAGCTTGAGACCTTCAACTGGCTTGTGGCTTACTCCCTATCCCATGATGCCTTAGGCTATTCCCCAGATCTGGTTTGCCAGTGAAGCAAGATCGAGCATTTTTCGAATGGCACTGGCTACGTTTTTGAAAATTTTCTATATTTATATAAAGTATTTAGGTTTTTAGTATCATAGGGAGTGTGTGCGACTACCTTTCCCTTTATTATTCAGGGTTTAGACCATTTTTCTACTTAATGCTTCTATTCTGTGACCATTATTTCATCTTAGGCCTGTAATTTCCCGAATCCCACTGTTCTGTGTGACATTTTTGTATTAGAGACTTTTCTTATAGTTAGAGTGTTTCTGTGGTTTGTTTATATACTCTTCTTCATAAAATTGCTGATGTGTTTTAGTTAGAGTACCAGTAACCTTCTACAGCTCGTTTAAGTTAGAGAGCTTTTTCACCCTTTCTGGTGTCTCCATTTAAATTAGAGGGTTCCTGTATGTGTGTGCTGTTTACTCTCTCTTTGATTGCCAGATCATTTTTAATTAGAGAGCTCTACTTGTTGTGAACCCATTAAGTTAGAGGGCTCTTTCCTTTTTCTCATTTTGCAGTTTATATAAAAAAAAAAGTTTGTTGAGTTTAGAGGTGTTATAATGTTTATAGTGTTTATAGTATTTAAGAATGTCTAAGGAAAGTAAGGAGTCAAAAACCTTCAGGTTTTAAAAAAATATTCAAAATGCTCACAGAAAATGTCCATTATGGACAACCACTCTGAATGTGTTTACTACCTCAGTGCAGTACATTTGCAGGAGTCCTGTGCCATCTGTCATTCCTTCAGCTCAAGAGTGCTTATGAAAAAAAAAAATAAACTGATTGTAAAAGGACTTCTGAAAACATCCTTCTCTGAGGCTCTGGAAGCAGGTCAGTCCATACCACTAAAAAGTTCTTCTCCTGCTTCAAACTCTGGTAAGTCAACAAAAAGGTCCTCATCGCCATCTTCAGACCTCCCTAGACCTTCAAAAAAAGTGCCAAGAAAATCGTCAGATCCGAAGACTTTCAGATCCGACACACATTCTACTTCGGCCCCATCTGTTACGGAGCTGTTGGTAGTAAACAGCTGGAGCTGGTCTCCAGTTTTGGAACCAGTGTCTCCGACCCTTAGATCACCTATGCTACAAAAATCTTACTCTCCTGCCCCCTCCTCTCGGTCCTCCAGAACCTTTTCTGATAAGGATGTGGACCTTGTGGTGTGGAGGCTACTGAGCACACCGGTGCTGGCTAAATTATTGTCAGAACCAACCCACAGGGCTTCGGAACTGAGTAGACCTACCCCTTCACTGTCGATTCCTCCTCTGACCCAAGGGGCCTTGGAGCCAGAAGACTTGGACTTAGTAGTGGTGGAACTGTCGGAGCCGCGACCAACCTCTGGATATATGGCTCCAGCATCTGCTCCAACTACCTCTGTGCCATCTGAGCTCGAGGGGTGTAGGAGCAGATGCTCTCCGGTCGGGTCTGGGTGGAGTAGTTGGATCTGACAGTCATCAGATCTGACTTTACCTGTCGGAGCATCGGCACTGATGAGCTTAGTTCCCACATCAGCTTCAGAGCCAACCACCATGGCTCCGGGTGAGTCTGCTGGATGTTCATCGTGCATACAGCTGCAATCATAACAGATGGGTTCTTCTGCCGTCAGGCGGGTCCTCGGTCGGCCGAATTCCAAAGTCTAGGTCCGGCGTCGGTTGTTGTCGCTTCTTCCCTGACGTCAGTGTGACAGGGGTACAAAGGAACCAGCCAACGCCATTTTCTTCAGTCTTTCTTGCCGCGCGGTGCCCGAAGCAGAAGCAGTTCGCAAGTGCCGGTCGGCCAGCTCCTGAAATTACGAAATTTGGAAACCGAAGTCTTCTTAAAAGCTAAGTACCCCGTTGGGGAAACTTTTCTTGCCTCAGACCGATGTCAGACAAAGTTAATAATTGTATTTCTTGTGGGAAGCAAATACCACATAAGGATTTCCATTCCCTCTGTATACCTTGTTTAGGCCCAGACCACGACGTCTCGGTCTGTCGCTTTTGTGCTACATTCAACAAACGCGCTATTAAGCGTCGGGCGGAGTTCGCCCAGCATTATTTTGGGAAAGCATTTAATTATACTATGTCGTCGGATACTCCGACTCCGGTTTTGTCTAAAAAATGCAAAGACAAGGACCGACACACGAGGTCCGCGGCCTCTACCGACACCACGCCAAAGCCGACTACACGTGGTCCGGTTCTCAGTGAGGCGCCTACGCAGCCCCTGATTACTGACGACACTTCTTTGACGGTGTCTCCTGTGCCCGAGTTCGCAGGCTCCTCGGCCCACACCCCGACTACAGATACCGAAGCCACTCTTGGCATTGAAACTCAGAATGTGGACAGGTCCACCTCCACTCAAGGTGTCTTCAGACCTTCCTCTTCTTTCTCCATCAAGGCTTTCACAAAGTCTAAGGCATCCTTGCACCCTAAGAGACCCGCTACACAGGGCCCATCTACAGGCCCCATTCCTAAGAAACAGATGCTTAAAATGGCTGAGGATTTAATTACTCTAATCAGAGGTTCTCAGCCCCCACCAGACAAAAGGCCCAGAGTGGAAGAAGATTCCCCCTCCTCTGACCAGGGCTCCATTATTTCAGAGCACTCTGATGATGAGGAACATTCTTACTCCCTTTTTGAAGACTCTGATGCGGAGGAGTCCATCCCTTCTGTCCCCCCCCCCCCCCCGAGGATTACTCATTTGGGGAAACTTTGCATACCTTAAGGGAACACTTCCACTGGGAAGGCCAGGATTATTCAGATTCCAAGAAAAGGCTCAGGGAATTTCTCTTGTTACCTCAGCATAGGCCTCTGGCTATACCTCCTGTCTTGGACATCCTAGATGATGTTTACTCGGAGGCCTGCCTTAACCCGGATTCTCTACCCCCAGCTCCAGTTAAGCCTGACAGGTACTACAGGGTTCCTGACTCACACCAATTTCTTTACAAAAGCCATGCTGCTGACCCAGAAACCATCTCACAGGGCCCCAAGGGAGTTAAGGTCTCCATTGCCAAAAATCCATTGCCCTCCGAGAGAGATTCCAGATCCTTAGAAAGGTGGGGAAAAAAGGTATATACCTCGGCTACCTTATCCATGAGGGCCTTAAACTGTCAGTTTCATATGCTAAAATGCCAACAGTTTTTGTTATCACAATTGAAGACTAAAATGTCACAACCTGAACAACCAGACTTGAAGGAGTTGCAGGATTTGATGCATAGTGCAGAACAAGTGGGTAAGCATACCTTACAATGTGGTTTTGATGCTCTAGAGGCCTCATGTAGAGCTGCTGTTACAGGATCAGTCATACGTAGGCATGCCTGGCCCAAGGAACAAGCCTTGCCTGATCATGTCAAAGCTAAATTACTAGACGCCCCACTTCAAAAGGATGTACTATTTAGTGCTAATGCGGAGGAGGTATTAAGGAAAATGGAGGGAAAGGCTAAATCAATGCAAACTGTGAAAGAATTTCTACAGGTTCAACCCCCACGTTTTAGTAGAAATTGGCCTTCCAAAAACTGGTCCTTTCCTGCCACAGACAGACCCCAAAGAGGCAGACACAGGCGCCCGAGGGGCAGAGGACAATCCCAAGGATCGTATAGAGGCAGACAATGGCAAACCCCTACACAAAGAGGTGGTGAGTACAACTCGCAATCTTTCAGAAAGCAAACCCAATGACTTTCCCCTTTGTATGCCAACCAGGTTTCAAATGGCAGCCCCCTTAGGAGGAAAGCTGGCATTATTTTCAAAAAATTGGCATGTTGTCACAAAGGACAAATGGATCCTGGACATTATAAACAGAGGCTACAAATTTCATTTTCACACCCTTCCAAAAATGAGAGGCATGCCAAACCTGCCACACAATCAAAGGGCAGAGGCACAAAAGCAAATTACAGATCTCATAAACATGAAAGCTATTCAAGAGGTACCTACGCATAAACAAGGTCAAGGTTTTTATTCCAGGCTATTTCTGGTGCCAAGGAAGGGAAAAGATTGGAGACCTATTTTGGATCTATCCATCCTAAACACATTTCTACTCGTACCAAAATTCAAGATGCTCACTCTACAGCAACTTCTTCCCATGCTGGGCAAGGAGTCTTGGCTGGTAACGTTGGACCTCAAGGAGGCATACTTGCATGTCCCAATCAGACAAAATTGCAGAAGATACCTCAGATTTCTTGCAGGTTCAACCCATTATCAATTCTCTGCATTGCCCTTTGGCTTATCTACTGTGCCCAGAGTATTCACGAAATGCCTGGCATCAGTAATTGCCTACTGCAGACTTCAAGGGATACAAATATACCCCTATTTGGACAACTGCCTGATCCAAGCGGACAGCAAGCACATTCTTCTGAAACATCTGGCTTATGTAATAATGTTATTGAAATCTCTGGGATACACAGTCAACAAAAAGAAATCAAGGCTAATACCCTCTCGGAAGATAATTTTCCTGGGTGCCAATTTGGACACAAACACCCAGATGGCCTACCTCACACCAGAGAAGCAGGGGCAACTAATACAATACTTCAGAACACTAGCAAATTGCACCAGGCTGACTGCAAGGAAAATCCTGCAGGCTCTGGGATTCATGGCATCTTGCATCTTACTAATCCCATGTGCAAAGCTGCACATGAGGAAACTACAATGGTACCTGAAAAACATATGGTCTCAACACAGCCACAGTTTGGAAACAATAATACCACTAATTCCATGTCTGCAAAAGGAATTTCTGTGGTGGGCTCAAGCATGTCAAACAAACACAGGTCTTCCATTGAGCAAGCCTCAAGCAAATCAAGTCATCACAACATACGCCTCGGACTACGCCTGGGGGGCGCACATGACAGAACGGTGCATTCAGGGCAAATGGTCCCAAAAAGAAAAGCACCTTCACATCAATCAAAAAGAAATGCTAGCAGTAATAAATGCTATTATAGCTTTCAAGGACCTTGTACAACCAGGTCAATTATTGATAAGAACGGACAACACCACAGTTATGTGGTACATAAACAAACAGGGAGGAACACATTCTTACCCCCTATGCAGACTGGCCATGTCACTTTGGAACATGGCCATGGACTTACAAATGGAACTACAAGCACAGTACTTGCCAGACAAGGAAAACATGCTGGCAGACAACCTAAGCAGGAATATGACAGATCCACACAAATGGAAATTGCATCCAAAAGTTTTTACAGAAATAATACAAGAATGGGGAAGGCCAGACATAGATCTCTTTGCCTCCCACAAGAATCATCAATTGACAAAATTCTGCTCAAGGATCTTCCATCCAAAGGCCTGGAGAGTGGACGCTCTTTCTTTCAGTTGGACATCAATGACAGTTTATGCCTTCCCTCCTCTTCCTCTGCTGCCCAAAGTTCTATTAAAGACCAAAGCAGACAGACCAAAGATGATTCTCATTGCTCTGGACTGGCCAAGGCAACACTGGTACCCACTCCTGAGGAGCCTGACGCATTCCCCACCATGGACCCTGCCTCTAATGCCTCTTCTTCTGACTCAACACAGTTTCAAAACTCTTCACAGCCAGCTAAAAACACTCAGTCTAGCTGCGTGGAAGATTCCTTAGCATCTCAACAGGCCCTACTCTCCAAGGAGGTGCAGGATGTCATTTTGGAGGCCAGAAGGCCATCAACTAGAAAAGCTTACTCCGCAAAATGGAAACGTTTTTGTGTCTGGAATGAGAAAAAGGGGCAGGATCCTGGAAAACTGAATTTACCTCAAATACTACAATATTTGGCTGAACTGCTAAGCAGTGGACTTTCTTTCTCCTCCATCAAGATACATGCCTCAGCCATTTCTGCAGAATACAACACTGATCCACCTTTATTCTCTCACCCTCTCTTAAGACAGTTCCTCAGAGGGGCTAAGAATTTAAGGCCTCCAAGGAAACAACCAATACCTGCTTGGGATCTTAATTTCATTCTGGAAAAATTGACCTTGCCTCCTTTTGAGCCAGCTGCCTCATCAGATTTGCAATATTTGTCCTGGAAAACAGCTTTCCTTCTGGCTATCACCTCAGCTCGTAGAGTTTCAGAACTACAGGCTCTCATGGCTGTCCAGCCTTTTATCATCTTCCATCAGGACAGAGTTTCCTTATGAACCAACCCGTCCTTTATGCCTAAAGTGGTATCCAGGGTAGCTTTAAATCAGGCCATACATTTACCTACTTTTTATCCTAATCCTCAAAACAAAGGGGAGAGATTACTACATTCCTTGGACATCCACAGACAGCTGTGTTATTATTTGGACAGAACAAAGCCTTTCAGAAAATCAGAACAGCTCTTTGTGGCCTATGCGGTAGAAGCTCAAGGGAAGCCAATTTCCAAACAGACAATCTCAAAATGGATAGCCCACTGCATACGCTTTTGCTATTCCTTTCATGGCAAAACCAGGGCCACAGCCACCTCTGCAGCCTTCCTCAGAGGAGTCCCTACCAAGGATATTTTGGAAGCAGCCACTTGGAGTTCTGTGCATACCTTCTCCAAGCACTTACAACCTACCATTATACTCCAAATCTAGAGCAGGCTTTGCCACTGCAGTCTTGCAGGGCATTTTGGCTCCTCCTAGTTCCAACTAGTGCCTACCACCCCTTTCTTAGCTTTGGGATTCTACCCATCTGTTATGACTGCAGCTGTATGCACAATGAACATAGTACAGTTTTGTACCTACCATAAATGTAGATGTTCGAGTACTAATACAGCTGCAGTCCAGGTTTCCCTCCCTCCTTCCCCTCTTGGGACAGGCCTATAGGCTAACACATCCTAATACAACCTGATTGGGGTTTTCATTTATGATGTATTTGCTTGCAACTACTGTATTTTGATTATATAGCACTGTGTTATCGCACACATTTATTATTGCCTTCCTTCTGGGGGCACCTGACATCTGGGGCAAGAAAAACTGAAGAAAATGGCGTCAGCTGGTTCCTTTATACCCCTGTTGCACTGACGTCAGGGAAGAAGCGACGACAACCGACGCCGGACCTAGACTTTGGAATTCGGCCAACCCAGGACCCGCCTGACGGCAGGAGAACCCATCTGTTATGACTGCAGCTGTATTAGCACTCGAACATCTACATTTATGGTAGGTACAAAACTGTACTTTCTTCAGAGCCAGGGGATTCCTCAGATCATGAGGAGAGTGCTGTCTCCATGAACATCTCCACCCTCAGGTCCTGTCAGTCTTCTCCAAAAAGCACCGGTGTCAGTCTCAGCACAACTGATCCCACACAGGCGTGGAGACCCAAGGCCTCAGGCTCCCCCAATGGGTGAGCCCATCTTTTCCGAAACCTCCCCAGAATGCCCTTCTGAAGAGGTCCCTCGAAAGAGATTGTGTAAGAGGAAGCATTTGGAGTCCCCAGAGGAGTCAGTCCCATCGGATACAGACCTCGAGGAGTCAGAAGAGTCCCCATGGTCGCCTTCTGAGGATGTCTCTTTCGCAGACATCCTAGACATCCTTAAACAGAGAGGCCAGTGGAAGCCAATCAACCCTACTGATGAGGAGTCTGTATACCTGAAAGGCTTTGGTTCTCACCCTTCAGGCACTTGGGTGTCTCCGCCTTTCGATGAGCTTATGGATTTAGTTTGTCGAAAGGCGTGGGAGTCTCCAGATACAGTGGAGCCTGTTCCCCGGAGGCCAAATAAGTTTATTAGTTCCCCAGATGATAAGTTCTTTTTCACTAAGGGTGTCCCAGTAGATGTTACGGTGGTGGCGACGACCACCAAAAAGGAGTTGTCTGAAACTTCCACATCTGTCCATCCTCCGAACAAAGAGCCTCATACGATAGACAGATATGGAAAGCGCAAGTTTTCCTCAGTGACCTTTACTCTTAGATCCCTGAACTATCTCACTCATTTCACCAGGCTACAGAGAGATCTCCTTAAGGAGCTTGGAAATACTCTCCAAGGTTTGGTAGCTACGGAGGTATCAGACAAAGTATTCTCACAGCTCTTCACCCTAAATTCAGTGGTTAACTCATCTATGAGGTTGGTCTGTTATGCAGCCGAGGGAGTGAGTAGGTCAGCGGGTTCAGGAATTTCCCTTAGGAGACATTCCTGGATGCGCTTGTATAATTTTGTGGAGCCCTTCAAGTCATCCTTTGTTAATGCCCCCTTTGACAGCTCATCCTTGTTCGGGCCTAAAGTGAAAGAGACATTAACCAGGTGTGAGCAGGAAGGAAAGACTCTCTCTGCTGTTGGGGTCCATTTTTCTGCTCCTTCCAGACCTTATCCCAAAGATCAAAAGGGGGGAAAGATGTGGTTCCGAAAATCCCAGAGAGCTTTTCAAGACACGTGGTGAGTCTTCCCCCAGGGGCAGAGGGGGAAGCAATAATGGAAGACATCAGCTACGTGGCAGAGGGAGTCTGCAGAACCAGTGCGACAGATAATCTTTTTTTGGCAAGCCCCTCCAGCTCTTCTGAAAGGAGGGCTGTCTGTGCTTCTCTGGAGGCAGTCAGGGGATGACTGTCTTTGTACCCAAGTGTCTGTCTAAAAATAACAAAAGACAAATGGGTACAAAGCATCATATCCAGAGGCTACTCTATACACTTTTCCTTTCCCTTTCCACGCATAAAAAACATCCCAGACATTCCACTCAGTCACAGGGAACAAGCAACCATGGAAATTCAAAGGTTGCTAGAGAAAAGAGTCATCCAACCGGTCCTCCGCAGACCAGATAGGATCCAGAACTTACTCAAGGTTCTTTTTAGTTCCAAAAAAATGGGGGACTGGAGACCCATACCGGATTTCAGCAGACTAAACAAATTTGTAGAAAAGACAAAGTTTTGGATGGTGACACTGTAGTCGATACTTCCTGTTTGGGAAAAAAACAATTGGATGTTCTCTGTAGACCTCCAGGATGCGTACTACCACATAAAAATGGACAGGCCATCCAGGAGTCATCTGTGCTTTCGACTGTGAGCCAGTCACTACCAATTTCGAGCTCTGCCCTTTGGCCTCACTAAAGCCCCCGTAGTGTTCACCAAATGTATGGCAGTAATAACGGCTCACTTGAGACATTTAGGATTCCGGGTGTTTCCATATCTAGACGACTGGCTCCTAACCCCCACCACCAAGCATCTACTTACTGAGGTAAGAGACACCACCCTGACACTTTGCTCCAGTCTAGGGATTACAGTAAATTATGAAAATGGTAAAGCTTCCACCGGTGAGAGTACAGACCCTGCGAATACAGGTTCAACAACTCCTTCTCAAAACAGAAATCGAAGCAAGAATGGTTCTAAGAGGATTAGGCACCATGGCAGCAGCAATAACTGTTGTTCCCTTGGCGGGAATGCACATGAGAATTTTTCTGTAGCTACTGTTCACTCAGTGGTCCATGCAAGAGCTTCCACTGTCACATTGCATCATTTTGACAAACTGTTGCAAAGAAAATCTTCGTTGGTGGCTCCATTCAGATCAAGTGAGTTTGGGTTGACTGTTTGTTCTTCCACAGCCAATCGCCACAGTGAACACGGATGCTTCCCTGATAGGGTGGGGGGGAGCATTATCAGGGAAAAAGTATCCAGGGCACGTGGCAGGAGCATGAGGCTCACTTCCACATCAGTGTCGTAGAGATGAGAGAGGTGCTCCTAGCATTGCAAGCATTTCAAGACTCTCTTCCACTAGGAACGATTGCAATCCAGACAGACAATATGTCAGTGGTTGTTGTTGTTGTTGTGTCTTTCGGCTTTTCCCGGTTAGGGGTCGCCACAGCGAAACTCCGGTCCGCTAATGATTAGCAGTAGATTTTTACGTGCCGAGATGCCAGCTCTGACGCACAACCTTCAACGAAGGTACTCCCATTCACGCATGTCTCCACACAGAAGATGTTCTAGCTGAGAATCAAACAGGACAACGACTTACTGTGAGGCGACAACACTACTGCAGCACCACCACCGTGGACAGACAATATGTCAGTGGTGTGGTACATAAACAAACAAGGAGGAACCAGATCTTGCCCCCTTTGCCGAGAGGCCCTGAGAGTATGGCAGTGAGAGACCTCCTCCCAGCGCTTTCTGATAGCAATGGACATCCCGGTAAAGTCCAACATGATAGTAGACAAACTCAGCAGAGCGATTCTAATGCCTCATGAGTGGTCCATAAAACAAGAAATAGTGGAGATGATTTTCCTAGCTTGCAGCAAGCCTTGATGTGATCTTTTCGCCACGTCCATAAATGCCAAATGCAGCAGCTACCTTGCCTTAAACTCCCTCTGGAGGAATCCCCAAGGGATGCACTTGTACACGATTGACCCCAGGTCTCCTTTATGCATTCCCTCCCTTTCCTCTTATACCCAACGTTCTCCAGAAATCCAGAGCATTGGGAAGGATCTTAATTCTCATAGCCCCTTACTGGCCTTGTCAAATCTGGTTCCCCTTCTTGCGGCCTCATCTTCAAGAGGAACATTGGATTCTGGACCCAGTTCCAGATCTCCTGACTCATCCTTCAGGGATGCTCCATCCATCTCTAAAACCCTCAAATTGACAGCTTGGCTGCTCCGCTTCCAAACATAGCCAGTCTACCTAACCTATCTACTGCGTACAGCATATCCTGATTGCTTCTCACAAAGCATCTACGAGAAAGTTGTATCTCAGCAAATGGAAGAGGTTTTCCTTATGGGGAAAGGAGAGTCATATTGACCAGTTCTCGGCATCTATACCTTCATTATTGGAGTTTTTGGCAAAACTCTTCAATGAGGGAGCAGCTGCAGCTGTGATTTGAGTACAGTTAGCAGCAATTTCTAATTTTCACTGAGGACAAGAATCCAATGTTATGTCCCATAGATTGTGTAAAGCTTTTTTGAGTGGCAGTAACATGCTAAGGCCACCTTTCAAACCCCCTATACCTCCATGGAACCTAAACTTTATGCTGTCACAGATAATTCTTCCACCTTTTGAACCTGCATCATCCTGTCAATTGAAGTTCTTAACTTGGGAAGCAATCTTCATAGTGGTTGTCACTTCAGCCAGGAAGGTTTCGGAGCTAGGAGCATTATCCATTAAACCTCCGTATATGCTTTTTCACAATGACAGAGTTTCACTTCACACAAATCCATCCTTTCTGGCAAAAGTATATTCAAAATCAAATCTCAATCAATCTATAGATCTACCAGTTTTTCCCCCCAAGCATGGCAATAAGGCAGAATATATGTTGCACCAACTTGATGTACATAGGCATGTTTCTATCTATGCAGAACAAAAGATTTTAGAAAAAATGATCAGTTGTTTGTATCCTTTTCAGATTCCAAAAAAGACACCCAGTAGCAAAAACTACCCTATCCAAAGGGTTGTCAGATTGCATCTCTTATGCCTACCAGTCAGTAGATGAGCAACTTCCAGACAAAGTTAAGACCCATTCCACAAGATCTAGCTCAATTACATTTGCTTTCTGTGCAAAACTACCAATTCATACCATTTGCGCAGCAGCAATGTGGGCTACGCCTCATACCTTTATCACTCATTACAAAGTTGATTTGGCCTCCAGGGACAGGGCCTCCTTTGGGTCTACTGTTCTGAAGAATATTCTCCCGTGAGCCATCCACGAAAGATGGTGCTAGGGACGCTGTCCCACAAGTAAGAATAAAGCCAAGATAGGACAACTTCACATAAAAAAGTTTTGTACTCACCATAATGTTCCATGTGAGTTGCCCATCTCACCTTCATTCTTAAGTCCCACCCTCCTACCTCCCATCCTTTTGGATTCGGAAGTATAGAGAGGTAACCAATTGTTCAAGGGGGTATCTGACCCTCTTCTTAGCTTATATAGGTATGAAAGATTTTCTCATGGCTTTTTTCTATAAATATGATGGCAATATCAGCAAACAAGATCTGGGGAATACCCTAAGGCATCATGGATAGGGAATAAGCCATGACCCAATTGAAGGCCTTGAGCTTTAGTAAATGGCTGAGTCGGAACAGAACCCAGAAGTAAGAATGAAGGCTAGATGGACAACTCACATGGAACGTTATGGTGAGTACATAACTTCTTTTTTATTTAACTTTCTTTACTTCCCTTTTCATTGTTAGTTATTTCTCTTTCATCCCTTTTACCTATATTAGTCCCCTTTTTCTCATACTCCTTGAGTACTTTTTAATACCATTGCTGTTGGTCCTTTCTCTTCTTTACTTGTACTCTTGTTAGTACTTCTAATTACCATCATTGGTAATTCTTTCCTTTCTCTTTTATAATTATTGTAAAAAAAATCCTATCTTTTACTTTTTCCTGCTGTTTGGTTTGGCCGTAAATTTTCAATATCTCAGAGAAACCAGCTGGTTTCAAGAAATATGTGGCATGTGGACACAAAATACCCAGTTTGGATGCCCAAACAGCGTGCGTATATTGTCTAGGTCCTAAATATTTAGGTGCTGATTGTGAGATCTGCAAGGGTTTCAAAACATTCCTCTACAGTTGCTGGGGCTCCAACTCCCAAGAAGCAAGACAAAAAAGGAGATTCTGTTGACAAGGATTCTCACAAGAGATCCCTGGATCGTCCTTCTACTTTGACTTTAGCTCCATCTTCGCAGCCACCGGCTAAACTTTCAAGAAAATTGGATCCAACTGTTTCAGATGCAAAGCTAATACCCAAAATATCACCCCAGAGCCACTCTCAGAATTTGCTGTAGGAGCCCGTCACATCCAGACTTTAATTCGTCATTACTTAAACAGTCTCCTAGATGACATTCAAGGCCTTCTTCAACTGCTTCCTCATTTTGGTCTTCCAGGAGCCAATATGAAGCAGATGTGGACAGGATGATGAGAAAGTTCCTCAAGACGCAAATCCAAGTGACAGTCCTCTCTGCTTTGACTCCATTGGATCCTGAGAGCCTACACAGAACCAAACCACCTATCATATCTCCTTTTTTGATTAGTTTTGGAGCTTTTAAATCCAAAAACCTTGGGGTCATCTTTCTTGGATCTGAAGATTGTGGCATCTTCGATTCAGATGGCTTCTGTGAGTTGTCTGGCACTGAGAATCTCTAAGCCAAATGACTTTTGGAACCGAAGCATTGGTGCTGACTGCGGGGTGTTGATGTCAACTCTGAAAGTGTTGGAGCCATCTCTCCCCATCAGAGCATCGGCATTAGATAGCTCGGCTCCGACTCCCTCCTCAGGTAGGTTGCCCTTGGGATGGCAAGAGCCAATGATCCATGGAGCGTCCCTTGTTGGATCTGTCTGTTTCTGATTTCTCCAGGCATTCTTCCTTTGAGGTAGTGGAAAGTATTCTGTATGCCTACAGATCAGACAACTCTGTCCTCCTCAGATCAGACTTCCTTCTCTCATGTGATTGTCATCTAGAACCTCATTCATCAGTTCCACCGGAACAACCAGCTTGAATCAGCCTCCAGGCCACCCAACAGAGTATCGTTATCCCTTCTGATACCTCCCCAGAGCATCCCACTGAGGAGGTCCCCTGTGAGAACATGCAAAAGAAGGCACTTAGACTCCCCACAAGATTGTATCACTGAAGACACTAATTGTAATGAGGGGAATGGGTCCCCCAGATCACCACCTGATGATGTCTCCTTTGGAATCATCTTGGAACTCCATAAACAAAGGGTAGTTGGTCCCACAGTAACCCTTCCCAAGAGGAGTAGGTGTTTCTGGAGACTTTTGGGCCTGGCCTGCCTACCTCCTTGGTGACTCCACCCACCAATGAGCTTATTAATTTGGTCCGTTAGCAGGTGTGGAAGGAACCAGACACAGATGAACCTATACTGAAGAGACCAAACAAGATCCTTGCACCGCCTAAAGATCACCCATACTGGAAGAAAGGAAAACCTGTTGATGCCATGGTAGTTGTGGTGGCCACAAGGAAAGAAATAGCAGAACAGAGGTTCCCCTGTCCATCCCCCAAACAGGGAGTCTAGGACACTGTACAGATTTCGAAAGTGTGTCTGTGCTTCAGCAAACTTCACTCTTAGCTTGCTGAATTATTTGGTGCATTTTACCAGACTTCAGAAAGATTTGATCAAGGAGCTTACCAGATCTCTGTCTGGGTCCATATCTTCTAAGGAAGGGAATATGATTTCCACACAGTTGGCCACCTTTCAATCTACTTCCAATTCATCTTGAGGCTTATCTGTCATACTGCTGAAGGTGCCTCACAGGTGGCAGGTTCAGGCATTTCCATTTTGCAGAACCCTTCAAATCTTCTTTTGTCAAAGCATCCTTTGATGGAACCTTGTTGTTTGGCCCCAAAGTGAAAGACATAATCTCTAGGTGCAAACAGGAAGGCAAACTCTGCCTGTTTTTGGCGTATGTTTTTCTACTCCTCAACGGTATTTTTCTAGAAACCAGTAAGGTCGGAGAAAGATGTGGTTCAAGAAATCCCAGGGCCCCTTTCAAGGTACAGGTGGAGAGAGTTTCCCAAGGGGCAGAAGCAGGAATTCATATGGAAGACACCATCCCCAAGGCAGAGGTAGTCCGCATAATCTGAGATCTAGAGATTCCTTCTCAGACAGATCCTATCAATGCTCCTGAATGGAAGCCTGACTGTCCATCTCTGGAGGCGGTTGGGGGTCATGTGTCCCTGCACCAGAGGGCCTGGCTAGATATCACAAAAGACTCATGGGTGCAGAGGATAATATCCAGAGGTTATATCATACCATTTCTCCACCCCTTCCATCACTTTCAAAGAAAATCCCCAGTGTTCCACCTAGTCAGAGGGAAGCAGCTTTTTTTAGAGACAAAAATGCTGCTAGAAAAAAAGAGTCATCCAAGAGGTCCCCCCAGACCAGAAAGAGTACAGAACTTATTCAAGATTCTTTTTAGTGTCAAAAAAGACAATAGACTTCCAACCAATTTTGGATCTCAGCAAGCTAAATCAATTGGTTCAGTACACAAGTTTTGGATAGTCATGGTTCAGTCCATTCTGCACAAGGATGACTAGATCTGCTCAATACAGCATATCAAAGTAAACAGGTGATCCAGAAGATATCTATGCTTCCAGCTGGGAGTCAGTCATTACCAGATCAGAGTGCTACCCTTTGGTTTCACCACAGCCCCCAGGGTGTTCACCATGTGCATGGCAGTTGTAGCAGCTCAGCTGACACTGCTGGAATTCCAAGTGTTTCCATACCTGGATGACTGACTCCTGACTCCTCCAACCAGGCATCAACTAATTCAAGCAAGGGACTATTTACTGCAGCTGTGCTCCTGTCTGGAAATATCTGTCAGTTACAACAAATCTCAGCTCATTCCAGCTCAGACTTTGGAATTCTTCAGTGCTCATTTCAATACCCAAGTCACCCAAGTAGCTTCTCTTTCTCGGATACAAACGAATCAAATCCAGGTCAAAAAGATTGTTCAGAATTCTTCCCTCCCAGCATGTCTGATACTCCAAGCCTTGGGATCCATGGCAGCAGCAGTCATTCTTGTACCACTGGCCAGGTTTCATATGAGAATCCTTCAATGGACAGTCACAACACAATGGTCTATTCTCCGGCACTCATTATCAGAGCCAGTCAAAATAACTCGAGCTTGCAAGAATTATCTACTCTGGTGGATCCTCTGCAATCAAATACATGAAGGCCATCCTTTGTTCTCCCTCAAACCAAGGCCACAGTGACCATGGATGCCTCTCAGCTTGGGTGGGTGGGGGGGCACTTCTTGGGAAGGAAAGTCCAAGTCACATGGTCCCCTGAAGAGGCCAAATCACATATCAGTGTTCTGGTGATGAGAACTGTCCTCCTAGTGTTGCAGGCCTTCCAAGACACTTTCCCATGTAGGACTATTGCAGTTCAGACAGACAACATGCTGGTGGTCTGGTATGTCAACAGACAAGGGGGAATCAGATCTTACCCCCTTTATTGGGAAGCTATGGGAGTATGGCAATGAGCTATATCTTCCAATCACTTACTGATAGCAACACACATCCCGGAGAAGTCCAACATGATTGCAGACAAGTTAAGTAGGTCCATTCTGATGGTCTCTCATTGTCAACATGGCTGAGATGATTTTCCATCGATAGGCCAACCATATTGGACCTTTTCACATCTCACCTCAACAACAAGTGCAGCAGGTTCTTTGCCCTGATCCCACTGCTGAGAGAGTCACTGAGGGATGCTCTACTTCATGATTGGCCCTCCAGTCTCCTTTATGATTATCCCCCTTTACCCCCATCCCGAAATTTCTCCAGAAAGCATCTTAATTTAAGAGTACGGTTATCCTCATTGCCCCTTACTGGCCTCATCAGATCTAGTTTCCTTTCCTTTGCACTCATCTTCTCCATCCACCCTGGATTCTGGATCCAACTCCAGACCTCCTGTCGCACCTGACAGGTATGACTCATCAGGCATATCAGGCCTCAAGTTGGGTGCATGGTTTCTCCATGGTTTCTCCAGTTCCATTCATGGTTAGACAGCCCGGGCTCTCCTCCCCATCCATCACATTTTATCTTCCCATACAAGCTTCCATTTGTTTTCTGGGTTCAAGGCAAGAATTTAGATCCCTTTTCAACACTGATTTCAAAGCTCCTTGACCTTTCAGCCAGAATTTTCAATGAGGGTGCTAGCTCCTAAGTTATCAGAGTACAATTAGCAGCCATTTCCAACTTTCATATTGGAGTAAATAATTCTACCTTAGCCTCCTCAAAGCTTTGTAAAGGCTTTCTCAGAAGAACCTACTTACTTAGACCTCCTTAAAAAGATCCTACTTCTCCTTGGGATTTAAATATTGTTCTTCAGGCCTTGACTCAACCCCCACTTTGAACCCTCAGCTAAGTCCGACCTTAAGTTTTTGAGCTGGAAAACTGCTTTCTTAGTTGCTATCACTTATGCCAGAAGAGTGTCTGAACTTCAAGCATTGTCTTCTAAATCTCCTTATTTGATTGTTCACAAGGGTAGAGTTTTCTTACAGACCAATACTTCTTCTTTTTACTAAAGGTGGTATCGGAATTTAATATTAATCAGGTCATCAGTCTTCCAGTCTTCTTTCGTAACTTTTCACACAACGGAGAATACATGTTACAGCTTTGGAATAGTCACTGACAGTAACATTTCTACCTTCACAGAGCCAAAGATTTAAGAAAGTCTGAGCAATTGTTTGTTTCCTTTTCCTGATTCAAAACTAGGCAAGGAAGTATATAAAGTGATTTTGGCCGAACAGGTATCTGACGTGATTTTGGCCAAATGGTTAACTGATTGTATTACTTTTGTTTCTAAGAAAAAGAGTTTACTTTCGTTTTTGAGAAAGGGGGTTTGCCTTTACCAAAACCTCCAAAAGCTCATTCCATGAGGTCTATCCGACTTTGTCAGCCTTTTTGTCTAGAACTTCTTTGGATGATATTTGGGCAGCTGTAGCTTGGGCTAATCCTCATGCTTTTATTTCTTATTACAAACTAGATCTGGTTTCTAGGGAAAATAGCCTTTGGTTCGGCTGTGCTCCAGAATATCCTTCCTTAGAGTCCTCACAGGATTTAGTTAGCTAGGGACTCTGTCCCAACTGTTGAGGAATGAATGAAAATGACATCAGATAAAAACATTATGTACTCACCATAACATTCCATCTGTGTTGTCCATTTTCATTCTTCCTTAACTCCCCACCCACACCCACCTACCCCCTCTTTTTTCTACTTCTGGAGAGATCGAAAAGACTAGTAAGAACCTTCTGCTCCTTCTTTGAGCTCCAGCTACCATTCCTTTCTAATTCTTTACTGCTCTATCTACCATATGGGCAGCAAACTAGATCTGAAGTATGTTAGGTTGGTGGGGCATTATAGGTAAAGGGGGGAGTTTGAGAGTTAAAGTATTCCAAGATCCAGAAGTAACGGCGGAGTTGGATCCGAGCATTGGATCCGAAATCAACTGCTGGGGAAGGATGAAAATGGACAACACAGATGGAACATTATGGTAAGTACATAACTTTTTTTTTATTTTGCATAATGTTTAGATGCAGTATACTGCATTAAGGTAATCTCTTGAGAGGCTTTGGTCTTCCCCCAACTAGATTTCTGGTAGGTACTTAAGACTGTAGTTAGTCAGAGAAGTCACTTCACTCACCCACTTTATTAGGTTAAAGTGAATTAATTTGTGTATGTGTGCTTAATGGATGTTTTTCAATGTGACATTGGTAGAAGTAGAGCTTGTGGTTGTGTACATGATGCTGTCATCAAAAATGAAAACAATGAAGATGAAATGTCTGTATAGGATCAAAGGAAAGTAAGAGGCATATGATGGATGTGGGGCCACCATCGAGTGAAGTAGGCAATCACTGATCAATTATGCGGTTTTAGAAAACTAATTTAAATAGTACCCTAGAGGCTGTGTAACAACAACTGAAACTGGTCTCAAGATTGTTGAAATAGTATATGAAACAACTTGAAACATTTGGTGATGATTCCAGGCAGTATTTGCAAGAATAGTATAATTTGATGTTACCATTGCTGCAAAAAGTGGCCAATGTAAACAATACAGTGGTGGGGTTAAGTAGTGAAATCATGTACACCGAGCAGAAGTTAGTGATTTTGAAAGATAAGACAAAGAGACGGAACTTGCAGCAAAGTGGTATTTTGGAAGGTGAAGGAGGATATGATTATTTGAAATGTATTAAACCAAGATGCTGTAATGGGCTTTTTTGATATGGTCATTGGGCATTAGAAGGCCTGTAGATTGACTTTGTTTGCAGTAGGCAGGGTGCATAGTTGATTGAGAGAGATTTTGATTCTTTTTGTTGCTTGATATGAGGAGGAACAGGTTTTGTCGCAGTTGTGGTAGACTGGAAGAAAGATAGTGCTGGAAGGAAAGCTAGTACTGGTGGATCAAGATTTCTTGGAGACTGCTGTACACCCAACAAAAGCCACTGCTTTTTGGTGCTATGAAGGAGTGCAGATGGTATAACTTAAAGTACAAGTTATCAATGTCAAAAGCATTTTTCCTGTAGGAATGTAAATATTTACCTCTGCTCATTCTATAGTAGACAATTTGCTAGAGCTTCCTTCTACATTGGACTGTGTAAGTAAGATATTAACCATAGATTCTTTGAAAGATAACAATGATTGCGACACTGCTAAACTTGGGGAGTACAAAGAGAAGGTGATATGGCAGTGGCCTTTTCTGTGGCAGATATGTGATGGAAGGAAAGAATATGAATGGTTATCTGAGGGACATTTGGACATTAATATTACTGCCATGAAGTGTGTTCATGGGTGACAGGTAATTATAGGATCATATGTAAGTACTAGGCCATTAGTCTGCAGACCATTTCAATCTTAGTCAAAAAACCCTGTTCAAAATTTTCCTCTAGCTTCAAGGAAAGCAAGACAAGATAGACCAGGAGAGAATTTGAGGCTACCCATCCAGTTATGTAGGTTTACTGTGCAGTGGCAAGGGTGCTGCTACTCCACGTGACATGTAGTGGAACTTTGTTTCAGCATTGGGGGATATGTTGGGATATGACTCTGTTATACTAACATGTCTTATTTATCTGTTGATTAAAGTTTATTTCCTTTAACTGAATATTTGATGTACCATTAGTTCTGCAAAGGAATATGACATCAGATAGGGTTGGAGCTTTCATGTCTCGAAAGGCTAGACACAGATCTCTACAGAAGAGTCTGTAAGAGACTGAGTAGAGAGAAAGGGCTGCCAGTCTCTCATAACCAAGATTTTTGAGGCCATGGATCGTTTTAATTATTAATCTCTGAGGTCTCTCAAGTTGTATGATATGTTTATGTAAATACATATCAAAAGGTGCGTTATATTCAGTAATGGGTCTGATAAGGTATGAGTAATGAGGAATTTTCTTGATCTAGTGGAGATGCTTTTGGAAATTAACAAGGCCAGATAAAAAGCTGTCTGAACTGCTAAGTAGTTATCAATAAGTGTATCCAGATCCCTTAGAACTGGGTCTGATTAGCAGGCTGCATCGGGTCTATATCATATGAGCGAATCACACAAATTGCAGACGCTCATAATATCGAACATACCGGACCTCGAACTTCCTGTTGTGGGGGCCTGTGCTCCCCACACCCCCTGCTAAATATATAGTCCAACTCCGAGATCGCACTACAGTGAGGAAAGGGCAAATATCCCATTCTTCACTGTACTGTGATCTCAGAAAAAGCACTTCAAGGTCCGGCACTTTCGATATTGTGAGCGTTTGCAATTTGTGTGATTCGCTCATATGATATAGACCCGGCTGCATTGCCTATACAGCAAGTGAAACAGTTTTATTTACCAGAATGAATTGTGCTACATTTTTTACATTTAATTTGAGATTGTTGTCCATGCAGCAGTTGTTAACATGGTCTAATCCATGTTGGAGCAACTGTGAGTCAGTTGAAGATCGAATAACAACACCCAATTTACATTCATCTGAAAATTTTGTTAACCCTAGGCCAGAAGTGATGGCCTGAAGGTTTGAAAAATATATTCAAAATTTAAGAGGCCCCAAAACTGAGCCCTGTAGTCCACTGCTGATAACTCTTTTGCTTTCAGAAGTGGCATCTGCTGCTCTAGCCACATGGTTTCTGTCAGACAACCAGTTAGCTATCCAGCACACAGTATAAGGATTTATATTTAGAGCTACAAGTCTATCAATAATGGTTGCATGGGGAATTAGTGTCAAGGGCTGTGGCCAGGTCTAGTTATGCTGTATGCACTGCATAACCACCATCCACTGCTTCAGTTACGTTTTCAGAGAAGTTAATGAGGTTAAAGAGGCAGGTCCTTGGGGGATGGAATTTACTGGAGGAAGTTGGAAAGGAGCCAAAGTACTGGAAACAAATAATTAGAAAAAGAAAGGTTATAGAATGGGAAGAGACAAAGAAGACATTTGGATTGCAGGCTAGTGATCGCCTTCCCTATCAGGGATTGATATCAGACTACAGACAAAGAGAAAGAGACAAGAGAATCTTAAATGAAAGACCTGCACTGGTTGAGTTTTTAATTGAATCCAAGACAGAAGCTGCTGTTAAAAAGGAATAATTAGTAGGCCATATAAAGTATCACAAGATGACTGTAGGAATCAATTAGAAGAGGTCAGAACAGATCGTAAAGAGAGAGACTAGATATGCAATTCACAAAGAAACAATCGAAAGATATATGTATGGCTCCCAAATATGCAACAAAATCTAGAAAATTTAGGATTTTTGCGTGGATGTGTTTGCATTAGTACTTTTATACCCCTAAATAGATTCCAAAGAGTTTTTCCTCAGGTAGATGGCAAATGCTGGCAGTGTAACGGGGAGGAAAGGGGTAACTGGAAACATGTTTTGGGAGTATAATGAGTTGGCAGACTTCATTTTCCCTACAGAGTACTCTGTCAGGAATACTGGGTGAGCAAATGCGTGCAACTAAGGAAATATTTTTTTTTTGAACTGGGGTACAGGATTTAATTTCATAGACACAGGTAGGCCTTGTTTATTTTAATTCTGGTCACTGCCAAAAAATCAGTTACTTGAAAATGGAAATCAAAATCTAAACAACCATACTTGAAGTAGTGAATATTTTAACAGAGATAAGAGAACAGGAAGTGTGAGCTTTGGAAAGGGGTAGGAGCAAATTACACAGACAAAAAAATGGAACCTATGAGAACAATACAAGCAGAAAAATGTTTTGGAGCAGGAATGAGGTTTAAGAGAAGGCAGGAACTGAATAATTTATGTAATGTAATGATTATAGGACATATAGAAATATACGTAATGTACAATGTTTGTAAATGTGAGCTTGTTAATATGGTTTGATTACTTTTATATAAATGCAAGTTTGCCTATGTCATAAGTGATAATTCAATAAATTTGTTAAAAAAGAGGGAGGACTTTCCTTTGATAAAGCCAAATTGATGAGGATCTAGGGTTGAGAGATTTTCAATGTACAGATTAATGAAGTCTAAGTTAATGCGCTCCATAGCTTTGTAGGCCCATTAATGGGTTTATACTTACCAGGTGCCATGGCTGGCCATCAAAGCAGCTGTTTTCCAGGCTTCAGGAATGTAGCCAGTAGAGTGGCTTAGATTAAAGAGTTTAAGTATGGATTCAGAAAGACTGTATTTAGCATTGATAATCAGGCAACCTGGTATTTTGTTAGGGCCCATGTTTGAAGTATTCTTAGTTTTCAAAAGGAGTGAGAGAACTTGCTCTATGGTAAATAAAGGGAGTGGCTGTGATTGTGGAACCTGTGAGATAGCTGTAACTGTGGGTGGAGTAAAATTTGCATTAAATTTATTAGCTAGAATATTAGCTATTTCATTTGGATCAGGAAGTGTAGTATTATTGTGGACTAACTCTGAACACTGTCGGGTGTTAGTTCTTAACTTCCTGACATAATTAAAGAACGATTTACAATTATTTTTGGTTTTAGTGACTATTTTAAGTTCAGATTGAAGTTTGAGCTTCAAAATGGTTCCCTTAAGCTCTTTGTTAGTTTGCTTAAGTTTGCTCCCAGCGCAAGCAGAGTGAGACCTCCCACGAACATCAAGCGGTTTTATTCCCTTGTTGTTAAGTTAATTTACTTATACGAGTATTCCACCACAGGGGTCTGTTTTTAAATCTCTCATTATATTTGTTGAAATCAGGGACTGTCCCATCGATACAACTATTCAAGTGGGAGTAGTTGTCAGAGGTACAGGCAGCAGCTCTAGCAGTAGGATCCTTCAGAGGAGAATTACAAAAGAACCTATCTAAGTCATCAAGCAGGTGAAGAAGGTTTGCTTTTGACAAGTCCCTAAACACAGTGCTATTTCAGGGGAAGTACCGCAAGTTTTAAAGGAAAAGGTCATTAAATTTAGGTCCGATTTAACAATACATGATGACACATATGAAACCGTGAAAGAAGTGGCCATATCTGTGAGGACTAAGTCCTGGACATCGGAGCCCCTAATGTGATGGCCAACCACTTGTGAAAGAAAGTTAGTATTCGTGATGTCAAGGAAGTGCCGGGTATGCTGACCATTGACAGAGTGGGCCAGCCAGAATTTCAGATAATGTGTTAAAATAGCTATCATGCTCAGAATGGACATAGAGGGTGTTCTGTAGCTAGCTATGAAGTAGTAATTAGTCTTGTTTAGCATGTCCCAGGCCTCTAGAATTCACATATGGTGTAAAAAGGAATCTGTCATAGAGTGACAATATCTTTGACAAATACTGATACTTCTCCACAATTACGAATGGATCTGAAGACATGAGAAGCATTTCACCCAGGAATAGAGGGAGCACCCTCACTGCTCTGAAACCATGCCTCTGCAACCATACATATATGAATGTGTCTAAGCTGCAGGGAAAAGCTCCAGTTTGGGTATTTCTCTGTTAAGTCTCCTGGCACTGAGTAGAATCACATCAGTGCATTCCAAATTAGAATGCACCAGGCTGTAATGTCCATCAGCTGGAGTCTGCCCAAAAAGGCACTATGGGGACAGAAAAGGCCCAAGCCAAAATGCAAAAGTCCTAATAAGAGGTGAAGGCCATCCCTGGCAAAGCAGGAAGACCCATCTGCAAGCTGCCACACACTGGATCCCCCTAGAATGACACCAGCTAAATAGCCAGTCACCAAAGCCAACTATGTTATCTCTAAATCTCAGCGTCATCCCAGGTGATAGCAAAACATCACTCAAGATCAGTGTGCCTCCTGCCTTAGATACACATGCACAGCAAGTGCAATCATATCCTTCTGCTTGTTCCTCTGGTTAGAGTGTCTAAGGTTGTTTACCTCCACATGGGCCACTATCAGGTCATGATCATATTTGTCAGGATGGAGTGATCCAGGAGCCCTTGTTACATCCCAGATCCTGGCTCGTTGTCACCCTATTCCTATCCAGCCTGGTGAGCACTGTGTCCACACACTGTACAATAGAGTCACCTATTTCTAAACATTACCATGGTTTGATACAGTCTCAGTAAGCCATAAGGACTTGGAATTTGCACCCTCCATGACTCCCAGAGGTATGCATTTAGCTGTGTTTATGTGAATGGTGAAGGTGAGTGTGTTGCTATGGAGACCAAAGTCTGAGACTTCCGATTCCTCAGCTTGGGAGCCCTAGGCAGCATTCTGTTAACAACCTCAGCATAAGTTGATTTCGTGGAAGTACTCTGTGCTCATTGTGTATGTGCTTTGCTTACCAAATGTGTTCTGAGGTGAGAAGGAAGCCTCCAAGTTAAGTAAACACCTACACCTATCACATACTGAATCACTGTGAGGTAACAATGAAGAGTTTTTGGTAAGCACGAGACAGTTACTATACTGCCTCAAAATACCTAATGCTATCATGCTGGCCACAGAAGGGGAAACGGCTGACTGAGATTCCACACTGTCCAGTATAGATGAAGGGGTATAGGACAGGTTAAGAAGAGGATAATGGCTGGGCTAGAAAAAGTGATAAATTGGGTTATGGCTAAAGGAAAAAAAGAATGAGCTGTGACTACTGTAGTCGTCTCAATGTGCAAAAAAAGTATTTTAAAAGTGACAGTCTATGTAGGGTCAATAAAGAAACCAGTAACACTGGCAAATTCAACTAAATAGTTTTACCCAATAAGCAAATGTGGGTACTACCTAGCTAGTAAAGACAATGAACAACTGGTAGTCCAACTCAAAGGATCCAGGTGCAGTAACTAATAGTCACAGACAATGTAAATGACTAGTTTCAACTACTGTCACAGTATAGCTGTGTGTCAAGTAGGGAATGCATTAGACAGTCCGGTCATGTGCTGAAGTGAAATTTCGATGATTTTGTCTTGACGATGTGGGATTCGATACTGTGGGCTTTCGATGTTATGAAGTAGACCCATTCCCAGTTACCTCTTTCTTCCCCATCACACCTCCAATATTTCCTATCTACCTAAGGAAAAATACTTTGGAGTCTACTTGGGGTATAAAAATACCTATGTAAAAACTTCCAAGCAAAGATCCTAAATCTTTTAGAAGTTGTTGCATATTTCAGAGGCACATTTATCTATATATATATATATATATATATATATATATATATATATATATATATATATATATATATATATCCCATCCCATTGTTTCTTTGTGAATTTCTTACCTAATCTCAATTCCCAATTTTTTCTAACCTCCTCTGAATATACAAATGAGTGTTGCCTCTAAATTCAAATTGTTTCATGGTATTCCAAGATGGTGCTAAGCTGAAAAGCTTGGAAAGTAATCCTGCACCTTTTTTTAAAAAGCTAGCTTTATTATGGGCAATCATACATTTATATAAAAGAAAACAAACCATACTGACATATTTTCGGTTGCAGATGTTATACATCAGTTATAATCTATTCAGTCATTATTCAGTCAACATTTACAACTCATTCAGTTCCTTTCTTCCCTTAAACCTCAGTCATCCTCTAAAACATTATTATGCATGTATTATTTCCATAATTCCCATTTTTCTATACAATTTGCTCCTGCCCTTTTCTAAAAATACCATGTCCAGTTGTTTTTCTCTGTTACTATATTTACTACTTCCAATACAGTTGGTTTAGACTTTGATTTCCATTTTCTAGTAAATGCTTTTTTGGCAGCCACCATAATTAAACTCAGCAAGGCCTTGCTATGTGTAGGCAATTGTGATTCTGTATGACAGCTCAAAAAATTATTTCCATATTTACATCAATTGCCTTACACAGTATTTCTGATAGAATAGTGTGCAGGACATTTTTAAAGTCTGCCAACTTATTACACTTCCAAAAATATGTTTCCAGTTACCTCTTTCTTCCCCATCACACCTCCAGTATTTGAAATCTACCTAAAGAAAAATTATTTGGAGTCAGCTTGGGGTACAAAAATACCTATGCAAACACTTCCAAGCAAAGATCCTAAATCTTCTGGACTTTGCTGCATATTTGAGAGCCATACATATATCTCCCCATTGTGTCTTTGTGAATTGCCTACTCGATCACTCTTCCCAATCCTTTTTAACATCCTCTGATTGATTCCTATAGTTGCCATGCAATATTTTATATGCCTTATTAATTATCCATTTTTAACAGCAGCTTCTGTTCTAGATTCTAGTATAAATTATACCAGTGCTGGTCTTTCACTTAGGATCACCATATTTCTTTCTCTTGCCTATGATATCAATCTTTGATAGGGAAGGCAATCTCTAACCTGTAGTCCAAATGAGTTCTTGGGTTCTTCCCATTCTGTTACCTTTCCTTTTCTAATAATTTGCTCCCAATGCATTAGTTCCTTTGTCACTTTTCTCCAGTAAATGACAGCTACCCCTTTTGCCTATTCTCTGTACCCCTAATTGCATCATCCCTATTGGCAGAATCTCCTTTCTTTATCCCTTTGTTGGCTTAGTTCATAGCATACTTTCTGCTACTTTTTGAGTATAGTATTCTATATGGTTATTGCTATTCTCCTTAAGGGTCTGCATCCAAAATCCCAGTCTCTCCTTGTTTCTTCAGCTTCCCCTTTGTTTCAACATCATCCCTTTCCACTTTGAATTATAGTCATCTGCTTGTGCTAAGTATATGAGCCTTAACTGTAGCTTTAAAATACCCTTTCATATCAGGTAATCCCAAACCACCTTGTTCTATTGTAAGGATCATCTTATCCCACTTGACTTTTGCCCTTTTCCACTCCCAGATAAAATCCTTCAACTCTTTATTTATTGTTATCCACAACTTCTCTAGTTGATAAAAATATGCTTGACCTGTGTATAAGACCAAAGGAACTAAAACATTTTCACTGCTTGTATCTTACTATCTGTATCCATAAAACAGAGCTTCCAATTTTTCAGTTTTTATATTCTCTTTTCTTTAGTCTGTTCCCACATATCCTTAGCTGCCATAATAGAATCCTTTTAATCCATACTCATACATTTTTTCATTTTATCATGTCCCTATAAATATGGGTATTGCTGAACTAATTTGTGTGTGGGCACATAGTTTACATCTATTGCCTTTGGTTTATCTTCATTAATTTTGTATCCTGGAAACATTTGAATCTGTATCAGAATGTTCCACAACACTGAAATGTCCCTTTCTGGTTTTATTGGGTATAAAATAATATTATCTGCAAATAAAGCCAATTTTTCTTGACTACCATACCAGTTATATCCTTGAATTTTTGAGCCCCTTATTTTCTTTGCCAGTGGTTTTAAATGTAATGCAAATAACAAAGGAGAATGAAGACACCCCTGCCTGGCTCCTTTGCTCAAATACTATTTATCAGAGAGGAACCTGTCACTTTAATTTTTGCCTCCAATCCTCATATGCCTCCTAATGAACCTTATAATTTTATCAGGGAATGCAAATGCTTCCACTGCCCTACTCATAAAATCCCAGCTCTCTACGTTAAATGCTTTCTCTGCATCAAGATCCCCCAACAACAGTGGTATTTTCTTACATTCTGCTTCCCTCTGGATGTTTATCTCCCCTCCACAAAACCACATTGATCCATACGTATCAATTTTGGCATCACTTTTGCCGTTCTTTTAACCATTATAGACCTAATTCATAATCATGGTTTAGAATCAAAATTGGCCTATATGAATCTGAATATGATGGGCCTTTATCATCTTTAGGTATTACAGCCACCTCCTCTTTCTTCCAGGATGTTGGTGCGTCTTCTCCTTTTAAAATACTGTTAACAAAACCTCCCAGATCTTTATCACTTTCTTTCCTCCTAGCTTCCAAACTTCCACTGGAATACCAACTATTCTTTGGGACTTTCCTGTAGATTGGTTATACATCACAATTTTTATCCAATGTCCTCTATCCTGACTGTTAGTAATTCAGCCTCATCCACCTCTAACTTGATATATTTAATTCTTCTGTAGACATTTCCATTTGTAGGTATTTATTTATTCAATTATTTGGCATTTGTTTACCAGGAAGGTCAGACAGGATCCCAAGGTACCCATTTTCAGCAGAGGTCCGAGGAGAAAAGCTCCAGATACATATTGTTAACCAAATGAAAAATTAGACAAACATAATAAAGTCATAACATTCAAACACAAATATGAAAACAACACATTCGTTTGTTAGAATGAGAACTTAACGGGCATAATAATGTCATAACTTTCAAGCGCAAAATTTGAAAAACTACAGTGGTTTTAAATGTAATGCATAATAAAAACTCAACAGACATAATAAAGTCATAGTGTTCAAGCATAAATTATATGGAAAGCCTGAGAACAGGAAGATGCACGATTATTTACATAATAGATGGTTATCATAATGATTATTAATATTCTAGAGGTCATGAAATATAGTAACAGACTATATTGGTGAAGGCTTAGGATAGTATTAGTAGAGAAGGATAAGGTGTGATAGAGGGGATAGTAAGAATAGATGTGGAAAAGGTATGAGTGTAACCTCAGGGGAGTTTGTGAAGAGGAAGGGGGTTATGGTAATTTAGTAGTGGGGACAGAGAGAGTAGAGGTAGAAAAAGGTATAACAGTACCTCAGTCTGGGCTCATAAAGGAGCAAATCCAAGCTTTGTTGAAGTATTCTTTTATAGAGGTTTTGAAGCAGTGCAGGTTAGTAGTAGTTTTGATAAAAAATTATGGGAGTTCCATAGTTTTGCCACAGAGCAGGAGTAAAGGCTTAGTCGTGGGGTTTTGTTAGGTTTATAATTTGTGAGAAGATATTCATCTTCAGATCTGAGATGTTTATTTGGGATGTAAAGGTTGATTAATAGGCTAAGAGCAGGACAAGCTAGTGGGGTGTGGATGATTTTGTATACCAATGTCACTTGTATGTATTGGAGATGGAAGGGGAGTTCAAGTCATCTTAGGGAATGTAGGGCTTTACAGTGATGAGCTAGCAGGGTTGTGTTTATGGCAAATTTGGCAGTTTTGTTATAACAGCTTTCTATTTTTTTCTTAGGGAGGTCTGTAAGTTAGTTCGAATTGGGGCCCTGTATAACAGTGAAGGCAAGAGGTAAGTTTTGGCTAGGATAATTTTGTTAGCTGCTGTGAGGAAGTTTTTATTCCTGTATATCATGCCTAGTTTTTGGTGAGTTTTTTATACTGTTTTGTATGTGTAGGTCAGACTTGAGGTTATCGTTCGTTGTGACACCTAGAAGTTTTGTATGCTGAACCAATTCAGTTTCAGTATTGTTGGCTGAAAAGATTTTGAAGTTTGTTGTGTTGGAGCTATGGGGTTTCTTGGTGATGAGAAGGAGCTTTGTTTTTTTGGGGGGTTCAGGAGGAGTTCAGCATTGGAGAGCCATGTTTCTATGGAAGAGAAAGCTTATTGTGTTATGAGTTGTATGTGAGTTAATGTGTCTGCTACGCAGATGATAGTGGAATTGTCTGTATATTGGATTAGAGTGCCTTCACAGGAGGATGTTTGTTTTTTCATGATTTCCACATTTCTGTGCTTTATACAGATGCTCATAAAATTTCTGAAGTATTTCTAATACCTCTACAGGATCTCTGGTTATTTTCCTTGTTATAGGCTCCCTAAGATTGGCAACACTCCTTTCTATATCCTGTTGTGTGAGACATTGTGCTAAAGGTTTTTGTGCTTTGGAATTATTAATAAAAAAGCAGTTGCTTAATAGCAATGTTTCTAAACTCATGCATGTTATCAAGGTAGTGTCATATTTTCTCTTTACCACTCTGCTGTTGTACCACATCTTGTTCTGTGAGATTCCCCCTTTTTTGCAATATTTTAACTTTTGGTATTCCTCAAAATAATTCTTGTTACTTCTTAACCATATCTTTGTTTTCTTTTATTTCCATCCTAGTTTTAAACTCCACTTTAATTTTGTCCCACTCCATAGCTATATTTTCAGAAGAAATTTTTATCTTCTCTAATAAGTCCTGAATAATTTCCACTAATCATTCCTTAAATTTCTCTGTTTTTAACGTATAGGTGGGGAAGCGCCAATGTGTTATTTTTATTTCATTACCGTGCATTTTTATTTTAGTCATTATCGGCACATAACATGAAATAGTTACTGGATACATATCAAAACTTTCAATTAAATGCACATGTTGCTGTGAAATATAACTTCTGTCTAGCCTAACCAGTTATTGTACCCTGGGGAATAATATGTGAATTCTTTCTGAACTCCTACTACTGAATTCACATCATCAGTACCTAATACTTTCATAATTATTTTTTCAAAAATCTAACCTCTTTTCTTATATTTTCTCTTCTAGGTCCCAGAAACATCCTCACTGTTGCAAATCAAATTCTAGTCCCCATCTGTAAGTAATATTCCCTGCTGAAAGCTGTTTTTCTCCCAGAATTTTCTTAAGTTCCATTGTAGCAGTTTTAGGTGGAATATAAATACATGCCTGGGTAATCCTCCTCCCTTGCCAGTAGCCCCTTAGTACTACACATCTATCATTATTGTATTTTCCCTCTTCTATCACTATTGGAGTCCATTTCACATTAAATGTATGTGCTCCCCCTTTTTCTTTGTCACAGATATTCTGCTGAGTAACCATCCTAAAATCCTTTGTTTATCAAATTCACATGCTCACTTCTTTCCAAATGTGTCTCCTGTAGCATAGTTATTTGCACACTGAATTTTTTAATATAGTTCACTACTCTTTGTTTTTTGTAAATATCTTTGAGACCATTCATATTTAAAGATAATATGGAAAGTGTCATTCTGATAAGAAATTATTATTCCCATCTGTTATGTGTAGCAGCTTTTTTAAATGTCTAGTTTCAGCTTTTGTGTTATGTGCATAAACTGGTATTTGTCATGTTGATCTTTTATACAGTTGTACTACAAGCTTTTCATATTGCTATGTGAATTTTTTTCTGCTGGAGAAAAATGTTTTATTATGTTAAGTGTTCTGTTATTTATTTGATCCTTCTTGAAATTTGTTATTAAATCAAGCTAAGGGCCTTAATGTAGTCATTCCCTATGAGAAAGTAAGACAAGCATATCACATTTTCGTATATTTTGCTCTTTTGTCCAGGCTTTCTTCTCTTTTTATATTATTATGCCTATATTTCTTAAAACTGAACAAGAAGAAAGAAGGAAAAGGGTAGGGGCACCAGTTTAATTTAGTATCCCTATTACACACAAAAATAACTGAAAAAAATGTTACTTTAGTATATGTCATGTATTATAAAAATTTTGTTAAGAACAAAATTTTGTTTTACTTACAGTTAACTCTTGCCTTCCTCTTCCCATCTCCTAAATGTTCTTCCAAACATTAATGACATGAAGTAGGGCAGATGCTTTGGAGTCCCCTGCAAGTTTAACAAAGTCAAATAAGTTCAATTTTCCAGGTATTCTTGTTGTGTTATATTTCACAAATGTAATTAATGCTTTGTAATCCCACATTTATTATCCGAGTTGCTGGTTTTCTTCCTATTGATCTCCATCTCCCAACTCCAGTATCTGGTTCATTTCCAGTATACTCCTGGTTCTTCTGCTCAACTCTTGTGCTTTTTTCTGTCTCTCAGAGATTTTCCTGTGGACCATTGGAAAAGGTTTCACTGGCATATATGTCTATGGGCTTCATTATCAGAAGAATAAAAAGCAGAATCCCTTTCAGTTTGATAGCTCATTTTTTGATGGGACAACCTTTTGTATTTTCTCCTTAGCATGTTCTGTATCAAAAATTACTTTGACCCTCCATGAAAAAAAAAATATAGTCTGAAAACAGCTGGACACAGGAATGTGAATCTCATACCTTCTTCTCAACATTCCTTGATTGCTGGAATAAATTTACTGGTGTACAGTGAGTAATCATTTTCCCCAAGCACTCTCTTTTCTCCCACTTTTAGTAATGTGTCCTTCTGCTAGAATTTTGTTAGAATCAGCTCTTTCTGCTGATAGGATTGCATGGTTACTATTAAAGATCTGGGCTGCTTTCTGATGGCCAAGTTTGGAGCATACACATAATATGCACGTTCATGTAACACTTCTGCTGTGGAATACCAGTCCAGTAGCTTATTTTCTGTTTTATAAAATTAATAGTCTGTGCCTTCCAGTTTCTCTGTTACTGCAGAAAATCTCAAGTTTTCCCTGTTTGCTCTATCTCCTAATTCTGTTACTTTTTGAAACATCACTTCTTGAGCAGTCTCTTATTCAGATAGTCTTTTCTTCATTTTGACCTCTGATTTTTGTAGTTTTATTAGCTCATCTGAATATCGGTTTAAAACTTCTATTTTTTCCAGACATTTGATATTTGAGTTGGTATACTCCTTCAGTGTTTTGTTTATTTTAATCTGCTCTGTGCACATTTGACTTATTTTTTTTCCTCTAGATTACTGGAAGTCATGTCTTTCACCAAAGCTAGAGCTTGAACTGTCTTTTGCTGAACAAGCTTCTTCCAGCCAGTGTTTTCTCTTCACCTTTAGTGATTGATATTCTTTCATTTTTTCTGACTTGCTTTTTTGCTGGCATCCCGACAGCGCACTTACGAGCCATTGAAAATTTTATTCTGATGCTGCTGCTGCTGTTGGAATCAAAGTCTGATTATGAAACAAGAGTCTTGCATGTTGCCAATGATAAGAAAATATACTTTGCAGCACTAGATTAACTTATGCGCAGTTACTAATAAACAACATTTCTGTAATAGACAACATGCACTATACTGTTACAGCTACAGCTTTAATGTTCTCAGCACAGATATAGATGATAAGTTTTCATTCACCATTTACCTTAGAACCTGAGTTCCTACATACTTTAACAAAGCTTGTTTTTAACAGTTTTTATATACTGTTTTTACAAGGAACACCGTTGTTTTCTCTGAGGCCCACCAAGCAGATGTTTCCTTTATTCCAAGAGCTGTTTTGCCACACAGTTATTGTTTTTGTCACGCAGTTCTTTTCTGGTCAAGTTTCAGTTTTTGCCATACATTTCTTCTTTTCTAGTCAAGTTTCAGTTGTTTTCTTTATGTTAGGCTTTAACCACAGACTTGCTATTTGCTCACGTGTTGCTGCACAGTATGGATGCTGAGTTTATCTAATACTGCTTTTATTTAGCTTATTTACAGCATAATTCATTTTTTGCCCTTTACTCACTGTTTAGCACCCTCTTAGCTTACTTACAGCAGAATTTATTTTAATCCTTTATTTAATGTTTAGCATACTCTTAACAGTTCTCCCTTTTTATTTTAAATCAGGGAGACAAATTCATCATTGTTTGGTAGAATATTTTCATTATGACAGTAGTAACTTGCTGAATGACTTTTGTTAAGAAAACTTTAACACATATGATTAACATGCAGCCAAGCATAATAATAACAATAATAGCAATTAAAAACATGATGAGTTTTCCTGCCCACCCGGTGAACAAAGTACTAAACCACTCACTCCAATCATCATTCCAGTTTTTCCTATTATGTTGTGACACTTGCGCAATAACTTCTGAATACGTTTTGAGAGACTCTGATTTATATGGAATAAATGTACAGCATTTGTCTCCTATTAGGGCACATGTACCCCCTTGGGACACTTGTATGCAATCTAACACCATTCGATTTTGTAACACCATAGTTTGTATGGCTGTCATTTCGACTGTAATGTCAGATATTGCATTAAAAGTGGCATTAGCCAATACTTCAACTAGTTTAGATAGTTTTCTTAACTCCCAAATGGCTTTTTTTGCTCCATACCATGGGAAAATGCCTGCTCTGGCAATCACATCATCTCTTAGATCCATATTTTTTTAATTTTAAATAATCAACATTTTGTTGATAAATACCTTGATGTATCTAGGATGTCTACTGGATTCCCTGTACTTTGAATTACAGGTAATATGTCTCTTCTTTTTCTTGCATTTCTAATACTTCTCTTTGGTAACTCTTTTACATGATGCATTGCTGGTATTACTAATCCTATGTAGCATGTACCACCCCATCCCTTTGGTAACCATTTATAAGCATATTTACCACAGATGTAATAAACCCATCTGACAGAGTAATGCTGCTATTTACTATGCTGCCATTTACCTGTCCCATAGTAGGAGTTTTATCATGTACAACTGTAAAATTTTTATTTATTATTTTTTTCCAAAATGTAATGTTGGTTTTGCACACATCTTTAGTGCTTTGTGAATAATGAAATACCTTTGTGTCACTTAGTATTAACTGACCCTTGGCTGGTAGTAAAATAGGAAAACCATGACAAACTACACCACGTTGTGGTATGTCTTCATGAAAGTTTATCATTTTAATAATTTCAGTGCAATTACTGTTACCCACTGGGATGGTCCCATTTTGCTGAAAACATGTAATTCCCTGTACTTTTGCAGGTAACTGTACTCTTGCTTTACATAATTGTACATTTATAATTTGGTCTCCTGTTTCATTTATTAATACCCTCCAACTACTGGTATCGTCTAGTGGAATCGTCACCAGGGGCATGACCCCTGCTATTTTAGGTATTAAACTACATACACAGCAATCAGAAACATTCATATTTTTTGCATACCAACATTGTCTTGCCAAGAATGTATTAAAAGATGGCAACCAGTCGTGTTCATTCTTCCACATGTCTTTAGTCTCTCTCTTGTGTAACTTTACAGTTTGACAGCTTGTAAATGCAATTTAATGCTAAGCAGTACAATAGTAACTAAAACAATAGCTATGATTACTTTAAAAAAGCATCCTTTAAATAGAGATTTCATTCCTGGATCATTTTGCCTTGGTCATCTGATATTGGATTCCAAAAGGATGCACTTTAAATCATTTCAGTTTCATTATGCCTCCTCTGTGAATAACCTACAAAAGAATGCACTTAGTCAGATTTACATTGCTCACTAGTTTTAATAACTTTTAACTGATCTTTATGTACTAACATTGTTTTGTTTTTCTTTTTTTCCTTTAATGTTATACACTAATGGTCCGATTTGTTTCACTACTTTAAAAGGGCCTTGCCAGTTGCTATCCCATGGCCCTTGTGTTTGGAACGTTTTTACCAATACTTTTGTTCTGCAGGGAAGGTTTTCTTCAGGCAGTAATATTGGCACCTTTTTCCATAGGTGAAACGCTTGCTCTCTTGCATGGTAATCACATATTTCTGTAAGCTGTTTTAACCATTGCTGATGCTTACTGATTTCTAACATAAGTCTACCGTCTGGTGTGTCAAGATCAAATGATAACTGTAATGGCATTTTTCTCCCTGTCATAATTTCATAAGAAGATATTCCTGTCTTACTATTGGGTGCTGCTCTTATGCCCATAAGAATGCCTGGCAAGTGTTGCACCTGTGTGTTTCCCTTTTCAAGACATTCTTTTTTGAGACACTCCTTAAGTGTATGATTCATTCGCTCTACAATTCTGTTTGACTGTGCATGATAAGGCACATGAAACCTTTGCTGAATTCCTAACAAATTACACATTTGCTTTATTAGGTCACTAACAAACTGCGGACCATTGTCCGATTCAATGATTCTTGGCCATCCCCAATGACAGAAAATATTTTTCCATAAGGCTTCTGCTGTTGCCTTTGCTGTCATGGTTTTAGTGGGAATTGCCTCTACCCATTTTGAAAAAAATATCCACTACTACTAGTAGGTATTTGTAACCTCCTGTTTTTGTTGGCAAAGGACATGCATAGTCTATTTCAGCTGCATACCATGGTCTGTCTGCTGGCTGTACCTGATGTAACTGAGGTCTTTTACTTTTAGCATTTACCTGCCGACAGGTTAGACATTCTTCTACAATTAGCCTACAGACCTTTTTTAAACTTGGGTTCCAATACCTTTCTTTTACAACTGCCCATAGCTTATCTGCTCCTAGATGCCCTAATGTTTGGTGATTTAATTTGACCAACTGATGGGCTAGCTGATGTGACATAAAAGGCAACCACAATCCTTTTGTAGTGGTGTATACACAGTACTCCTTTGGCTCTACTCCTGCCGTCATGCACTGGTCTGTTTCTTCTTTTAAACCGTGCTTTTTTGAATGTTTATGAAATTTTCCTTTATTGACTGTTGGTCTAGTTCTTTTAAGGCACTAATTCTGTATCACTATATACATACTCTGGAAGATTTTTTCCACTTTGCGCTGCCTGTTTTGCTAATGAGTCAGCTAATGCATTTAACCTGAAAGTTTCAGTTGGTTTCTGATGTGCTTTTACTTTTCAAATGCTGTACTGTCCCTGTTGATTTGACATTGTTATTACTTTATGTATGTCTTTTAATACTTCAGCATGCCGTAACGGTTTGCTTGCACTGTCCACAAATCCTTGCCTTACCCAAGTGTCCATATGCAGTCTTAAATAATTTACTACATAAGCACTGTCTGAAAAAATGTTAACAGGATTGTAATACTTTAGCCATACAGTACTGCCTCTAGTTCGGCTCTCTGAGCTGACATATACCCTGGTAACTTGCTTAGTTCGTGAGAACCCAACTGTGGATTCTCTGGAACTATGGCAAATCCTGTCCAGTATTTGCCTTTGTCCCAAAACTGTGCTCTAACCACAAAGACAGATGGCTTAAAGTGGTCACAATCAGATGCCAGAAATTGTACATCAGGTGGCATTATTTTTTCTAAGCAGTTATGCTGTTTTCCTTCCTATCCCATGTGGTTTGACAAATAATATTTGCTCCCTGTCTGTATGGCAACAGTTTTCATTTCGAAAAGTGCCATCCATTTTGCAAAAACTGCCTGACTAATAACATCTGTGATTTTATTCATTTCAAAATTGTCTATCAGAACTTTTACTGCTTGGTGTGGTGTTTGTACTATAATGCTAGAAAATACAGTCAAATACTCAGTTTGTTTGATACTCCAGTAAATGGCTAATAACTGCTGTATGCAGGGGTGATAGCCCAACTTCGCTGGACTCATTTTACGACTGCAGAATGTGACTGGATGTAATGTTTTTTGCCATTCTGTTATTACCACCATGTGGCTATTCCTGTAATAATACCACTGATAATGTTTTCTTTCCGGCTGCTGCTTGTAACACAAATGGCAACTTTGGTGTGGGTGCTATTAATTCTGTAGCTTGTGCTAACTTTATTTTCATTTACGAAAATGCTTCGTCCTGATGAGGACCCCATTCTAAAAAGGTGGAGTTTTTTTGTTCCTGTAACATTTTGTATAGAGGAGCAGCCACAGCTGCATAATCCTCTATAAATTCCCTATTGTAATTCATGATTCCCATGAATTTGTGTAGGTCTGCTATAGTCAATGGCCTTTCCACTTGTAAACTGCCTTACACATGCATTGGGCAGGGAGACCTTCCTGATGGTTTTATGATAGTACCTAGAAATTTAACTTCTTGTGTCATAAACTAAATCGTTTCACTTTTAACCTTAAAACCTGTCTGCTGCAGAGTATGGAAAACTTTTTTTTAAGAAGCTGTACATGCTATTCTACCATTTTAGACTGAATCAATATGTCATCAGTGTAATGTAACACTGAATCATCCTTTTCCAAATGTTGCAGAATGGATCCTACTGTCTGGTGAAAAATAACTGGACTGTTTTGAAATCCCAGAGGTAACCTTGTCATGACATATTGCTGTTTTTTAAATGTAAAGGCAAACCATGGCCAGTCTTTTTTCCTGAGTGGTACTGCAAAAAAGCCATTTGCTAAATCTAATACTGTAAACCACTTACTTTGTGGCTTAATATGTGCAGCCATCTCTGGAATTCCTGGAATCAAATGTGCTCTAGGAGTTGTGTACTGATTTACCTTCTGTAAACCAATAACAAGATGGTAATTACCATGTTTTTTCCTGACTGGCCAGATTGGTGAATTTGTGGGACTGTTGTCCTTTTGTATGATTCCTTCCTTTTCCCATTCTGCAGTACATTTTTCCACATGTTCTTCTGCCTCCCTAGGAATGGGATACTGTTTTTGGAATGGTGGTATATAGTCCTGATCACTACTCACCCCTACCGGTATTTCTAGTTTTCCACAGTCACTGGGTCCCTTGGACCACAGGTTTGGGAACTGCTGTTGTAAATGCTGCCACACATCCTCACTGTCTGTATTTACATATCCTGTAGGTTTGTCTGTTTTTTTAGGTAGGGAGATTGCACAGTGACCTGCACTTTTTTCTCCCTCTTCTTTCTTCCTGTTTGCTATCCACATAATACTGTTAGGCAAATCAATTACTATACCCAAAGGTCCTGTCATGTCCATACCAATAATGCTAGTTGAGCAGGATGCCCCCTTCCATGTTGGTCCCTCTTGTTGAAACTTTAGGTCTACATCTTGGCTACTCACTGCATAGCATCCTGTGCCATTAAATGCTGAAATTTTTTACAGGATTTACAGGTAACTGTTTGTGACATATACTGCTGCTCCTGTATCTAATAAGACATTTTGCCACAGTGACCCCTCTACCCAGATATCAATCAGTGGTTGTCCGTCTTGACCTTTTTAAAAAGTAGTCAGGAAAGATTTCAGAGTTGGGGGGCACACCCATCTTGTAAGGAGATCCACTCATCCTCATCTTTATTGTCAAATGCAATATGACACACCACATATTCTTGTTTGTCATTTTCCTCTGTGTCTGAGTGATCTACACATTTAGGTTTTTCAATTTCCTTTCGTAATTGTTGCCTAGCTATTCCTTCTGCCTGTTCTACCAAATATTTTGGATTTACAGGCGAAGCTGCCTGAAAATCTATGGGACATACATCTCTGTTTCCTGTGTATTGATGGCCCTTATAGCTGTCTTTAGCAATATTGTAAGGTCTCTGTGCATTGACCTGTTTTTCTGACTTGTGAATGTTTTATCTCTGTTTTTGGAAATACACCCTGTTCTACCTTTTTCTTATGACAAACTTTGTAATGATCACAATTTTGCTTAACATGCCCTATTTTCTTACAGAAAAACATGTTGGTGCTTTTTGTTCATTGCCTGTGTGTGATGCTGGTGCTACAGAGACAGGAACAGGAGCTCTTTCTGCTGATGGTTGGTCACAACATCCATTGCATTACCCATTTTTTTACTTCACTAAATACATCAAATGACTCAATCTATTTTCCTAGTGCAAAGATATGGTGTGAGTATAATGTCCCATCATCAGCCCTAGTCTGTCCCATCATTAGTTTTTGTACTGTCAGTGAGGGTATTTGACTTTTCTTCATAAATGCATTTAATATCCCATAGAACCCCTTTTACTTGCTCTAGAAAGCAGTGTATTAATGGTTTTTGTATTTCCTTTTGTTGCATGTCCCTTTCTGATCATTGATATATGATCTGAAATAGTGTAAAATGCTCAGCTTGCTTCATTAATTTATCTGAGATGGTGATTCCGAAATTATCTAACAGCTTAGCTGTGAGAGGTTGCCATTGTGTATATGCTATGAGAACAGATGTCATACGCTTTACTTTATCATCTAATTTATAGGTATTCTGATTTAACTGGATGACAGTTTTAAAACATTTGGGAATAAAAATCCAAAAGCATCTAAGTAAGGCATTTGTCCATCCATTCATCATCGTTGAATGCAAGCATGTTGTAAAATATGCCTTTTTGTCATTTCATTGTGGCAAACCTTGTAATAATCTGGATTGTGTATATAGATCTGCAGTGGTTCCCTGTTCTGTAACTTGTACTGGTTTTGTGTTTTGCAGTTCTTCCTTAAGTTTGGCTATTAAAATAGTGTTCTGTAGATTAGCCTCTGTTAGCTCAGTTAATTCATCCTCCTTATCTTGTAAACACCTTTTAAGATCTGTAATTTCTTTTTGTAATTCTTCATAAGTTTTATGATACTTTTTATTAGAATCATCTGTTGACTGTAGAATCCCTATGCACTTCTGACAGAGTTCTTGTACATCATTTCTGAACTTTTTGAACTCTCCTTGTTTGTTTTTTAAGAAATTATTAAACTCTTCTGTTAATTTATCATAAACCTCATTCCTGACCTTATCTTTTGTGTGCTGAGTAGTGGCTTCATTCCACTTTTGTACATAACGTTTAAAAGGCATAGTAAGATCTACAGGAGGTTCTTTCAGTAACTGATTTGAATGCTATTCTAACTCTGAGATTAATGCAGTAACAAAACATAACTGTCTTACATCTAGATATAATGTAAACATTTCACCTTTTTCGGGTTCTTTACCTTTAGAAGGTGTCCCTTTACAGTCTACCTTTGAACAATGGCCTTCACTGTATTTTTATGGCATTGCACACAGAAAGCAGTTTCAGATGATTCACACAATAAACATTTACTATTGCATGCCACATTTTTTGTTTAAGATACCAATTAAACGTTATAACCCATTTGCATAGTGCATGTGTGTCAGCTTGTCCTAGTTTTTCATTTACTAATGTGCTGTGTATACCAACATTGCATTTTGTCCCATATTTTGTCTGGTTGTTCTGAGACATTAAGAGTAAAGCTCTGTTTACATTTTTTACCACAGTCCCTAACGGCATCCATACTGTATGTGAAACAGAAAAAAGTCTTACTATTTAAAAAAACAGACAGGTGATCAGGCTACTGTACTGCAGATGGCTGGAAATTTTTCTGTAGTCACTTGAAAAACTGATGAAACAAAACTGGCAGTTGCAGATTCAAAACCTTGGAATTCACTTACCTGGAGAATTTATTGTACTGTGACCATCTCGCACGGCAGTCTCACTCCAGATTCAGACTTCTGGAAACTGTACTGCTGCAAGCCGTATAAAACTGGAGTGCTTCTGTTCAGGATTCACTCATAAATTTTAGTTACTGTGCCTTTAATGGAGTGATCCTATACAAGGCACCACTCCCCCTGTGTTCGGATACAGACATGGCTCACCACTGAAAATTAATTATGATGCTATTGCTACTGTTGGAATAAAAGTCTGGTTATGAAACAGCCTTGCAGGTTGCCACTTATAAGAAAATATACGTTGCACCACTGTACTATATTAAATTATGCACAGTTACTAATAAACAACTTATTTCTATAACAGACAACACATACTGTACTGATGTTCATCGTGTTTCACTGTTGCAGTCATTACAGTTGGGTTATCCTGCTGGCAGGCTACCCGTAGTCAGCCTGAATTCCAAAGTCTAGGTCCGGTGTCGGTTGCTGTCACCTTCTGCCTGACGTCAGTGCGCCAGGGGTATAAAAGATGCAGCCGACAACATTTTCTTCAGTCTTTCTTGCCGTGCTGTGCCCGAAGAAAAAGCAGTTCGCAAGTGCTGGTCTGCTGACTCTTGAGATTTTCGTGTTCGAATTTCAGATCTGAAGTCTTCATTATAAGCTAAGTACCACGTTGGGGAAACTTTTTTCTTGCTCCAGACCGATGTGAGAAAAAGTTAATAATTGTATTTCTTGTGGGAAGCAAATACCTCATAAGGATTTCCATTCTTACTAGGCCCTGATCACAATGTTGCTAATTATCGGTTTTGTGCTAGAGTTAACCAACACACTATTAAGTGTCGGTACGATTTTGCATTTCACTATTTTGGCAGAGGATTTAATTACACAATGTCGTCGGATAGCCATCCAACTACCGCAATTCAAAAGAAATGCAAAAAAAAAGAAAAGGACAGGCATCTGAGGTCCAAAACTGACGACGAGGCTTCTTCTAAGCCAGTCGCCAATTCGCCGGTTCTCAGTGAGGCGCTTTTGCAGCCCCTGACGCCCACTACTTTAGAGCCGCAGGCCGCTTCTGACTCCCACGTGGAGCTGACTAGGCCACTGGAAACTCAAGGTATTGGAACCTCGGAAACTATTCCCTCAGATGGGTCCGGAGCCGCTGAGCAGGCATCGGCTTCTGAGGGTGTTTTCAGGCCTACACAGTTATATGTTAAAACGACTTCAGCTTCAAAGGCAAAGACTAAAGCACCTCTAAAGACAAATAAACAAGTACAACAGCCCCATGGACAGGCCTCCATGCCTAAAAAAACAGATGCTGAAAATGGCCGAAGACCTAATTACTTTGATCAGGGGTTCCAATCCCCCTCCTGATAAGAGGCCTAGGCAAGAGACAGTATATGAATCTTCAGATCAGGTTTCCATTTCTTCTGATTCCTCTTCTGATCAGGAATACTCTCTTCCTCCCTATGAGGATTCTGATGCTGAAGAATCTATCCCTTCAGCCTCTCCTCCTGAGGATTATTCTTTTGGGGAAACTCTGCATACCATGAGGTAGCATTTCGACTGGGAGAGCCAAGACTATTCAGAATCTAAGAAAAGGAACATAGACTTCCTTTTACTACCTCAGCACAGGCCCCTTGCTATTCCACCTGTGTTAGACATTGTAGATGATGTATTTTCAGAGTCCAGTCTGACTCCTGACTCTTTACCTCCAGTTCCTGTTAAGCCAGACAGATACTACAGGGTTCCTGATTCACATAAATTTATTTTTAAGAACCCTGCTGCTGACCCAGAAACTATTTCTCGGGGTCCCAAAGGGGTCAAGGCTTCCATTGCAAAAAACCCTACCCCCTCTGACAGGGATTCTAGGGCACTGGACAGATGGGGAAAAAAGATTTACACTTCTGCTACCTTGGTTATAAGGGCTTCAAATTGTCAGTTTCATATGCTTAAATATCAGCAATATATTATGTCACTGCTTAAACAGGAAATGTCGATAAATTCTGAATGTGCAGAAAACAAAGAAATTCAGGATTTATTGCATGCAGCTGAACAAGTGGGAAAACATACTTTGCAATGTGGTTTTGATTCTCTGGAGGCCTCTTGCAGGGCCGCTGTTATGGGTTCTGTCATTAGGAGACATGCTTGGTTAAAGGAACAGAATCTGCCTGATCATGTTAAAGCAAAATTATTAGATGCTGCATTACAGCATGATACCTTGTTTGGTGTTAAAGCAGAAGAGGTGTTGAAGAAAATGGAGGACAAAGCTAAATCTATGCAAACAGTCAAGGATTTCTTACAGGTACAGCCTCCAAGATGTAGCAAGCACTGGCCTACAAAGAATTGGTCCTTCCCATTGTCAGACAGGCCACAAAGAGGCAGATACAGACGACTTAGAGGCAGATCCCAGCCCCAAGGCTCATCCAGGTCTAAACAGTGGGGTACTTCTACCTCCAAAAGCAGAGAAGACAAATCACAGCCATACAGGAAACAGTCCCAATGACTTCCCCCTGCCTGTACCAAGCACTTATCTTCTGGCAGCACCTTTAGGGGGAAAACCAGCACCTTTTTCTCAAAATTGGCATGTAATAACCCAGGACAAATGGGTCTTGGATATAGTGTCACAAGGCTACAGGTTTCACTTTCACACCCTGCCAAGGGCAAACGGTTTGCCAGACCTGCCAAAAAATCAATGGGCAGAGGCACAAAAGCAAGTGTCATCCCTCATGGACATGAGGGCCATTCAGCAAGTACCACAGCAAGAGCAGGGGCAAGGATTTTACTCGACTGTTCTTGGTGCCCAGAAAGGACAAAGCCTGGAGACCAATACTGGACCTATCTATTCTAAACACATATCTGGATATTCCAAGATTCAAAATTTTGACTCTGCAGCAGCTTCTGCCCATGCTGGGGAAGAAGACTTGGCTTGTGACTTTAGACCTAAAAGAGGCATACCTGCATGTCCCAATCAGACAATCATGCAGAAGATACCTCAGATTCATAGCTGGCTCAATGCACTATCAATTCTCTGCACTGCCCTTTGGCGTATCTACTGTGACCAGGGTCTTCACAAAATACCTGGCTCCAGTAATTGCATTTTACAGACAAAGAGGAATACAAATATATCCTTACTTGGATGACTGCCTTATTCAAGCAGAGAACAAGGACATTCTACGACAGCATCTGGCGTTTGTAAAAAGATTACTAACATGCCTAGAGTACACAGTAAACAAAAAGAAATCAAAACTAGTACCCTCTCAAGAGATAATATTCCTGGGTGCAAGCTTAAATACAATTGCCCAGATGGCTTATCTCACGCCAGACAAACAAAGGCAATTGACTTCTTATTTCAAAATGTTGGCAACAAAGACCCACTTATCTGCAAGAAACATTCTGCAGGCTTTGGGCTTCATGGCATCCTGCATTCTGCTAAGTCCATATGCAAGACTGCATATGAGGAAACTTCAATGGTATCTAAAAAGTGTTTGGACTCAACATTGCCACAGCCTGAAAACAATAATTACCCTCATTCCCTGCCTGCAACAGGAGTTTCGATGGTGGGCAAAGGCTTGTCACCACAACAAGGGGCAGCCATTCTCTTTACCCACAGCCAGGCAGATATTAACAACAGATGCATCAGATTATGCCTGGGGGGCCCACATGGCAGGAAGATGTATTCAGGGCACATGGTCCGCAAGGCAAATGCATCTACATATCAACCAAAAAGAGATGCTAGCTGTTCAGAATACCCTGACGGCCTTCAAGGATCTACTTCATCCGGGACAACTACTGATAAAGACGGACAATACTACAGTCATGTGGTACATAAACAAGCAGGGAGGCACTCATTCCTACCCCCTATGCAGACTAGCCATGACTTTGTGGGACACAGCATTGACTTACCAAGTACATCTGCAGGCACAATTCCTGCCAGGAAAGATAAATACTCTGGCAGACGAACGAAGCAGAAACCTCATGGATCCCCACGAGTGGAAATTGGATCCGCAAGTCTTCAGCATGATAACAAGGAATTGGGGATGCCCGGACATAGATCTGTTTGCCTCCCCTCACAACTGCCAACTACAGAGATTCTGCACAAGGACTTATCACAAGCAGGCATGAAAAGTGGATGCTCTATCTTTCAGCTGGAAAAACTTAACAGTATATGCCTTTCCTCCACTGCCTCTCCTCCCCAAGGTACTCCTAAAAGTCAGTCAAGAAAAGCCAAAAATTATATTGATTTCCCCAGACTGGCCCCGCTAGCACTGGTACCCAATCCTAAGGAACTTGTCTCAATACCCAGCCAGGACATTACCTCAAATTCCTCACTTACTGTCCCAACACAACAATCAGATCCTGCACAGCCAACTCAAGACCTTAAATCTGGCAGCATGGCGGATAATGTAGTCATTCAAAACACACCTCTCTCTAAAGCGGTGATGGATGTTATTTTGGAGGTCAGGAGACCTAGTACCAGAAAATCTTATGCTGAAAAATGGAAGAGATTCTGTGCTTGGAACCAGGCACAAGGGATTGACACAACTGTACCAAGTATTCCTCATTTTGCAATATCTAACTGAGATGCTGGAAAAAGGCCTATCCTTTTCACCAATTAAGATTCATGCCTCTGCCATTTCAGCTCATTACAATACAGAGCTACCTATTTTTTCTCATCCTTTATTAAAGCAGTACCTCAGAGGAGCCAAAAACTGAAGGCCTCCAAGGAGATCACCAATACCTCCATGGGACCTCAATTATGTCTTGGAAAATCTCACCCTGCCTCCTTTTGAGCCAGCCACACAGCTGATATAAAATTTGTATCATGGAAAACAGCTCTGCTCCTAGCAATAACCTCTGCAAGACAGGTCTCAGAGCTACAGGCACTCATGGCTGTGGAACCTTTTATCATTTTCCATCCAGATAGGGTTTCTCTGAGGGCAAACTGACATTTATGCCTAAGGTAGTGTCCAGTGTGGCCCTTAACCAAACTATTAATTTGCCTAGCTTTTATCCAAACCCACAGAATAAGGGTGAGAGACTTCCGCATTCTTTGGACATACACTGACAGCTGCGCTTCTAATTGGACAGAACCAAAGCTTTCCGAAAGACTAAGCAATTACTAGTGGCATATGCTGCAGGATTACAAGGAAAGGCTATCTCAAAGCAGACTGTTTCAAAGTGGATAGGCCACTGCATTCGTTTCTGCTATTCACAACATGGCAAATCAGTGCCTAAGGGCATTAGGCCACATTCAACCAGAGCAGCAGCCACTTCAGCAGCCTTCCTCAGAGGAGTACCAACCAAAGACATTTCAGAGGCTGCAACCTGGAGTTCAGTGCACACTTTTACAAAGCACTATCACTTACCACTCTACTCTAAATCCAGGGCAGGCTTTGCCACTGCAGTTCTGCAGGGCCTCATAGCCGCTCCTAATTCTGTTTAGCTCCATCCTCCCAACCTTAGCTTTGGGATTCAACCCAATTGTAATGACTGCAACAGTGAAACACGATGAACACAGTACAGTTGTGTACTTACCATAAATGTAGATGCTCGAGTGTATTCACTGTTGCAGTCCAGGTTACCCTCCCACCATCCCCCTTATCTTTGCTGGAACTTATCTGTACTTCTCTATTCTATACAACCTATGTGGTGTATTTGCTTGCAGATGAAGGAAAAATTTACCTTGGTGCATGCATGCTTTATTGACATATTTTTAGCCTATCCTTTTGGGGGCACCTGACATCTGGGGCAAGAAAAACTGAAGAAAATGGCGTCGGCTGCATCTTTTATACCCCTGGCGTACTGACGTCAGGGAGGAGGCGACAGCAATCAAAGCCGGACCTAGACTTTGGAATTCAGGCCGACTGCGGGTAGCCTGCCAGCAGGATAACCCAATTGTAATGACTGCAACTGTGAATACACTCGAACATCTACAATTATGGTAAGTACACAACTGTACTTTACAGCTACAGCTTTAATGTACAAGGTTAGCTTCTCAGCACAGATATAGATGATAACTTTTCATTCTCCATTTACCTCAGCACCTGAGCTCTACATACGTTAACACAGCTTGTTTTTAACAGACTTTATGTACTGTTTTTACAAGGAACACTGTTGGTTTCTCTGAGGCCCGCCAAGCAGATGTTTCCTTTGTTCCAAGAGCTGTTTTGCCATGCAGTTATTGTTTTTGTCAGACAGTTCTTTTTTTCTGGTCAAGTTTCAGTTATTTTTGTCACACAGTTCTTTTCTGGTTAAGTTTCAGTTGTTTTCTTTATGTTAAGCTTTGACCACAAACTTGCTATTTGCTCACATGTGTTGCTACACAGTATGGATGCCGAGTTTATCTAACACTGCTTTTATTTAGCTTATTTACAGCATAATTCATTTTAACCCTTTACTCACCGTTTAACACCCTCTTAGCTTATTTACAGCCGGATTTATTTTAATCCTTTATTTAATGTTTAGCACACTCTTAACAGCCAGTTATTATTTTTTCTGTTTTCACTGTGGGAGAGCTGAAATTAACTTGTTTTTTTCCTTCTTCTTTGCATGATTTTGGGCATTACAGTGGTTTTATATATTTATAGGTTCACAGGTTAATTTCTAAGCAATTAGTCTGCAGACAAGCCTAGCCAGTAACTCATGCTCAAGACTTTCCCTTCATTATAAAGGAGGGCAGTACAAAGAGACAGCCCATGAGTAGGGGGGGGGGGTACTTTCAGGCTTTCTATCTAATTATCTAGGTTTACCTTGGAGGTGCAAGGGTATAGGCTCATTAAAAATGTAATGTTAAGTTGTCAATCTCGCCTTCATTCTTGCTTGATGGGTTCAGAGCCGATCCTCGGCTCCGACTCGGCACTTTGCTAAGCTCGAGAGTCACTTTTACCAGCTCGAGGCAGCCCCATATCCCATGATGCAAGGTGGTAAGTACCCAGATCTCGTTTGCCGCTTCGCTGATGAGGTCCTGCTTTTACCAGCTCCTGGTAAGTGTTTAAATTTAAACTGCTTTTAGCCCCTTTTCACCTTTAAACTATTTTTTCTTAGAACTCTTTCATTTTTAGTTAATTGTAAGCCCCTTTTTGACTAAAATTATCCTTCCTCCTTAATTTTTTTAGTCAGGCCTTCCTTCCCTCCCATCCCCGCCCCCTGTCAGGGTGTGTGTGTGTGTGAGGTTTTTACTGCTTATACTTTAATTTTAATTGTTTGGGTCTGTGTGTGTTCTGTTTTTGTGTCCACTATGTCCAAAGAGCAGAGGGTCTCAGGCTTTAAGAAGTGTGACTCGTGCTGTCAGAAGATGTCTCTGACAGACGGTCACACTTCTTGTTTATACTGCCAGGGACCTCTCCACCTGCAGGACTCCTGTGCAATATGTCATTCTTTTAGCCAGAGAGTCCTGCAGGAAAGGAGAAACAAACTTATTTTAAGGGGACTCCTTAAACCGGAGGGCTCCCCGGCCAAATCGGCTCCGGGAAAGCCTTCCAAGTCTAAGGCCCAGGCTTCTGTACCAAAGCCTTCGGCCTTGGCTCCGACTATGTCGGAGTCGAGATCGGCTCCGGCTGGAGCCGATCCGACCTTGGCTAAATCTTCGGCACCGATGGCTATCGGTGCCGATACTTCTATGGTCACTTTGGTGTCGGTTCCGAGTACTGGCTCCGACCACCATGTGGCCCAGGCTTCGGTGTCGGCGCCGACCGGCTCCGACACCGCTATTTCGATGCCTGCATCGGCTCCGGCTGGAGCCGATGCATCTAGATCTTCTCTCGGAGCCGAAAAGTTATCGGCTCCGACTGGATCAGTGGGTTTGTCGGCTCCGATGGTTCCTTCGAGGAAGAGGTCCAGGTCCCCCTCTTTGGAACCGATTCTGTCAGCTCCGGCCTCACCTCTTCTTTCGGAACAGAGCCATCGGAGCCGATCATCTAGGTCTTCCAGGTTATCTGACCATGATTTAGAGAGGGTGGTAAGCAGATTATTAAAATCACAGGCACTGGCCCAGATGCTTCATAGTCCGTCTCAACAGACGACTATTAGTCCACACCCCCTTCAAGTTCCTCCTTCGACTCTACCACAGAGTTTGGAGCTGGAGTCTACGGGAATAGTTACGGCTATGGCTGAGGGGCAGATACCCCCTCCTTCTGCACCTTCAGCATCTACTCTTATCTCCTCCTCGAGACCTTCCTTGGAGGGATTCGGTGGTCGGGCTTCCCTGGTCTCCTCCGAGGGGGTGAGTGGCATCGGACCCTTGTCCGACCCCGCTCTTCCCCTTGGAGCTTCGGCCTTGGTGAGCTCGGCTCCGACATCTGCCTCAGAGCCTTCCCTTTCGGTGGGCCCGGGAGTCCCAGTTTCTTTGGAACGGGTTCTCTCGGATCTCCCTGGGAGGGGGGCCTTCGAGGTGATGAAGAGTGTGCTGGCCACTGGGCTTAGTCAGCAGTCTATTCCCTTAGCTCCTCCCTCTACAGTGCCTGTCGATATCTCTTCCATCTCTCTTGCTCCCGGACCTAGAGATCCACCGCCTCAGGTTTCCCCACTGGGAAGAACCCCCTCTTTCGAGGATTCTCCTGACCAGTCAGGAGATCCTCCGCACAAGAGGACTTGTAAGAGGAAACACCTGGACTCCCCTGAGTCTACCACTTCAGATACCGACTTAGATGAGTCGGAGGAATCCCCAAGATCCCCCTCTGAGGATGTCTCCTTTTCAGACATCCTAGAACTCCTAAAACAGAGGGGAAACTGGCCCTCCATAAATCCCTCCGAGGATGAGTCGGTATACCTAGAGGCGTTTGGATCTCGACCCTCCACCTCCTGGGTGTCTCCACCTTCGACCCCTTATGGAGGTTATTGCTCGAAAGGCTTGGGCTGCTCCTGATTCTGTAGAGCCAGTTCCTAGGAGGCCGTCTAAATTTATTACAGCCCCTTCTGAAAAGCAATTCCTTACAAAAGGTGTCCCTGTTGATGCCATGGTGGTGGCGGCCGCCACTAAGAAGGAACTTGCAGATCCTTCCGTACCAGTCCATCCTCCTAATAAGGATTCTAGGACCATGGATAGGTATGGTAAGCGGATGTTCTCCTCAGCGACCTTTGCCATGCGTTCGCTGAACTATTTATGTCACTTCACCAGACTCCAAAGGGACATCCTTAAGGAACTAGGTGAAGTAGTGCAGGATCCTACAGCTGCAGGGGCTCAAGAAAAGATTGCTTCTCAGCTAGGAATTCTTAATTCTATAGCTAACTCCTCCATGCGACTGATCTCGTATGCAGCAGATGGAGCGAGTAGAGCCGCGGGTACAGGAGTGGCTCTTAGACGTCAATCCTGGATGCGGCTCTGTAATTTTGCAGATCCCTTTAAGGCATCCTTCACGAATTCTCCCTTTGATGGGTCAGCATTGTTTGGCCCTCAAGTGAAGGATACATTGACCAGGTGTGAGCAGGACGGCAAGACTCTTTCTGCCGTAGGGGTCCGTTTTTCTACCCCCTCTAGACCTTACCCCAATGGTCAGAAGGGCGGAAAAATGTGGTTCCGTAAATCCCAGGGAGTCATGCCAGATGCACGTGGTCAGTTTACCCCTAGAGGCAGAGGGGGTAATAATAACAGACGCCGCTCTAGAGGCAGAGGGGGTCCACAAAACCAGGGAAGCAGAGAGCCTCTCAATGACAAGCCCTTCCAGCATCCCTGAGATGTTGCCCGACTGTCCATCCTTGGAGGCAGTCGGGGGAAGACTATCACTGTACCCAGAAGCCTGGCGTTCCCTCTCTCAAGACAGATGGGTACAGTCGATCATATCCGAGGGTTACAAGATTCCTTTCGAGGAAAGTCCTTTCACTCACAAAAATTCCCTTCCAGATGTGCCACCCGGTCTAAGGGAAATTGCAAAGTTAGAAGTATCAAAGCTTCTACAAAAAAGGGCCATTCAGCCAGTTACAACAGACCATTCAGAGCCGGAATCTACTCAAGATTCTTTTGGTCCCCAAAAGACGGGAGACTGGAGACCAATATTGGATCTCAGCAGACTCAACAAGTCTGTGAGAAAGACAAGATTTCGAATGGTCACACTTCAATCAATTTTGCCCTTCCTAGAAAAGGACAACTGGATGTGCTCAATAGACCTTCAGGACGCGTACTATCACATAAAAATTCACAGACGCTCCAGAAGGTTTCTCCGCTTTCGGCTGGGGTCCAGTCATTTTCAATTCAGAGCCCTGCCCTTTGGTCTCACTACAGCCCCCAGAGTGTTCACCAAATGTATGGCAGTGGTCACGGCTCACCTGAGACGTCAAGGATTCCAGGTGTTTACGTATCTCGACGACTGGCTCCTTTCAGCCACCACCAGGCATCAACTTCTTCAAGCCAGGGATTACACCCTAAATCTCTGCACTCAATTAGGAAAAATCCTCCTTATTGCCCTGCCAGTCTATTACTTTCATAGGCGCAAACTTAAACACTGTTCGGATGTCAGCAACCCTCACAGACCAAAGAATCTCAGATATCCAAAGTCACGTGAGGATCATCCTTGCCTGCAAAAAGTTGCAAGCCAGAATGGTTCTGAAGGTGTTGGGCCTCATGGCTGCGGCCATTACCCTTCTTCCCCTGGCCCGCTTCTACATGCGTCTTCTTCAATGGATGTTGTTCACCCAGTGGTCTTACCAACAACTTCCCATGCGTCACCAAATCCTGGTGACACAAAATTGCAAGAATCATCTGTCATGGTGGATTTCTTCTCCCCAGATTCATCAAGGCAGACCCTTTGTAACCCCGGCCCCGGTAGCCACAGTCACTACGGACGCCTCCCTGATCGGGTGGGGGGGTCATTATCAGGGCAGGATGGTTCATGGGACGTGGCAACCGTTCGAATACCACCTGCACATAAATGTCCTAGAGATGAGAGCAGTGCTTTTAATGTTGCAAGCCCTCAACGACTTTCTTCCCTTGGGAACAATTGCAGTTCACACAGACAACATGTCTGTAGTATGGTATATCAACAAACAGGGCGGAACCAAGTCCTACCCCTTGTGTCGAGAAGCTCTCAGACTTTGGCAATGGGCGATCTCCTCTCATCGGTTTCTGGTAGCAATGCATATCCCTGGGAAAACCAACATTCTAGCGGACAGATTGAGCAGAGCTATTCTCATGCCTCACGAGTGGTCTCTCAAACAATCTATAGTGGAAGAGATTTTTCTAGAATGGGGCCGCCCATGTTGCGATCTTTTTGCTACTCCCCAAAACAGCAAATGCCCAGACTTCTTTTCTCTCTTCCCACTGACAGGCCATCCCCCCAGAGACGCTCTAACCCAGGATTGGCCCCAGGGACTTCTTTATGCCTTTCCTCCCTTTCCGTTGATTCCACAAGTACTCCAGAAAGCCACCGTTTTGAGAGCCAAAATGATTCTCATTGCTCCCTATTGGCCTCGACAAATTTGTTTTCCGTTCCTCCATCGTCACCTATTGGTGCAGCCGTGGCATCTGGACCCAGTGCCAGACCTTCTGATTCACCAATCGGGTCAGCTGCATCGGTCTATTCCTTCTCTCAACCTCACAGCTTGGTTGCTCCACTTCCTTCCTTAGCCAGGCTTCCTTTGATCTCTAATCCTGTTAGGGATATCATAGTGGCTTCCCTTAAATCCTCTATTAGAAGGATTTATACCAGCAAGTGGAAACGCTTCTCTTGTTGGGCAAAAGCTAAAAATATAGATCCCTTTACTGCCCCTGTTCAAGCAGTTTTGGATTTCTTAGCGGAAATCTTTCACTCGGGCTCTTCATCTTCCATGGTCAAAGTTCAATTGGCTGCTATCTTGAACTTTCATGTCGGGTTTGCAGATCACAACATTATGTCCCACAGGCTTTGTAGAGCCTTTCTAAAAGGAATTTTTCTCCTGAAACCTCCAGTCAGGAGTCCTCCTCCTCAATGGGACCTAAATCTTGTGCTGACATCCTTAATTCTTCCTCCCTTCGAGCCAGCTGTTTCATGTTCCCTGAAATTTCTTTCATGGAAAACACTCTTCCTTGTTGTTATTACCTCGGCAAGGAGAGTGTCAGAACTTCATGCTCTCTCTGTTCGTCCCCCTTATTTGGTCTTCCACAAAGACAGGGTATCCTTGAGAACTAATCCAACCTTTTTGCCTAAGGTGGCCTCGAAAAATAATTTGAACCAATCTATTGACCTCCCTGTATTTTTCCCTAATTACTCAAACAGATCAGAACAAAAATTACATTATCTTGATGTTCACCGCCAACTCAGATATTATTTGGACAGAACAAAACAATTCAGGAAATCCGATCAGCTCTTTCTTTCTTATCCTGAAAACAAGAAAGGCCTTCCTGTCTCCAAAGTGACCTTATCTAGATGGCTTTCTTCCACCATCTCCGAAATCTATCAGCTCAGGGGAAAACAGCTGTGCTCAAAACCTAAAGCGCATTCAACCAGAAGCTTAGCCACTTCCACAGCTTTTCAGGCTAGACTTCCATTAGACACTATTTGTGCAGCAGCCACTTGGGCCACTCCTCATACCTTTGTTTCTCATTACAAATTGGATTTGGCCTCCAGGGATAGAGCCAGTTTTGGCTCTACAGTTCTCAAGAGTCTGTTCCATTGAGCCACCCAGGATAGAGGTGCTAGGGACGCGGTCCCATCAAGCAAGAATGAAGGCGAGATTGACAACTTAACATTGAGAAGTTATGTACCTACCATAACGTTCCATGTTAGTTGTCTTCTCGCCTTCTTTCTTGACCCTCCCTCCTGCCCCCTGGCTTGGACAGACCTTTTTCTCCCTATATGGAAGAATGCTTCTTAAGACCAGCTAGTTCTGGTCTACCTTATAGCCCATCCTTTAGGCTTTTTGCCTTTCTTTCCTTCTGGGAAGTTTTTTTGTGCTAGGTGTTATTGCCTATAGGTACCAAACGAGATCTGGGTACTTACCGCCTTGCATCATGGGATATGGGGCTGCCTCGAGCTGGTAAAAGTGACTCTCGAGCTTAGCAAAGTGCCGAGTCGGAGCCGAGGATCGGCTCCGAACCCATCAAGCAAGAAAGAAGGCGAGAGAAGACAACTAACATGGAATGTTATGGTAGGTACATAACTTCTCATTTATTTACATTTAGCCCTACTGTCCAAACCTCATTTTTTAGAGGGGACTCCGGAGATGAGACAAGGAAGTATATACATTTTATGATGTGTCAAGGGGAGAAATTTGGAAGTGCACTTGTAATAAGGAGTTGAAGGGCAGCACTATGAGAAAGTAAAATGACTGAGTTATGGGCCTGTAATGTTCAGTTATTCCTCATTCTCAATTGTAAGTGAAAGTTCATATAGTTACTCTGGTTTACAAAGAGCTTTTTATAAATGGGTGCCTAGTACTTTGTGGACTAAAAGTATGTTGGAAACTGATGTATGTACATATTGAAAGGCAGTTATTACACGCAATTTATCTGGTATATGCCTTAAAAACTGGGACTGTAAAGAGATAGATTTGCTTGTGAACTTAATGTTAGGATATTTCACTGTTAAAATGTATTAAGCCTCTCACTTTACTACTGGTTGTATTAGCCAGTTGAATGTTTGCTGACCAACATGTATTATCTCTCAACCAAGTGGTATACTGCTAGTCGTTCAGAACTCACTAGGCTTTTAATGCTGCTGTTGCATTGAATACTGGCAGCCTCTCTGCTCCCCAGCATGCAGCACTCAGTACAGAAATCGAGAAGCTGATAGTCATCTGGGATTGTGCTAAGTGGGCCAAAAAATGTTATAAATGAGGAGTATTCATCTCAGCAACACTCATTTTGCACAATGTATATTTATTGGTATGTTAAGAAGGGTTCCCTTTCATATGATCGAATTTCTCTAAACTCGAAAGTCATAAACTCGAAACCAGAATCTCGAATTTAGAGAAACTCGAACATATGAAAGGGACAAAAAAAAAAATGAACACCATTCAAATGTTTTTGCAGGGAGGCTTCACCCCCCCTTGCACCCCCCCTACTTAAATATACCTACTCCAAGATCGCACTGTAGTGAAGCTAAGGGAAATCTCTCATTCTGCGCTATACGAGCAAAACGGAAGATTTTCCATTCCTCCGCGGTCACAGAAAATTCACATTTAAACTGCTAGGGTACAGGGGACCTGGCCCCCTGCAATAAAGTAAGTTAACTTTTTATTTTTTTAAACCTAAGGCTCCCATTCACAATTTCGAGTGAATGGAAATTCGAGATTCTGGTCTCGAGATTATGAATTTCGAGCTTCCATCCATTCGATCTTGTGAAGGGGAACCGTTAAGAAGCTGTACTTTGCATTCAGTATAGACTGCAGGAGATGTGAATTACCTAACCAGTTTTGTCAGGTTTGCAGTACGGGAAAAATTAAAAAAGGCAGAAAAAGGTTTTGCAACCAAATGTTGCAAATAAAACTGCTGACTGTTGAGTCCACCTCTCAGTCAGACTCAGTTCTCTTGCTGCATCAGATTTGTTTGCACGTGTAGTTGATGTGTATGAACTATATATGGTTTGTTCTGTTGGCAAAGAAACTCATCAGAATTGTCACTGTAAAAGTGACTGTACTGAGGAGTTGTACATGAATGGGAAAAGTGTCTCATTTAAGCTTATATAGCAGAATGCAGTATCATAACTGAGAAGGCATTAGAGAACTGGAGTTAAAGGACTCTGCCAGAGTTTAAAGCTTCACTGATGACTTATTCTGGTATTATTCTGGTCATACACTCAAGCTATTGAACCAAAAAAAAACTGTGTTGCGTTTTTTAGAAATGGGAGTGCAGTTTTACTATTTCAAGTAGTGTTAATACAACAACCAACTATCTTAGGTAGATTACCTTGTGAACAAATGGTCATGATATAGTGAACCTACAGTATGCAGATGCAAGTTCAAAACACTAGAGATTGACATGCAGTCAGTGTAGATAATTTGCAGACCCACAAATACCAGTATTTACAATAGCATTATTTCACAGACTTGTGAGGCAAAAGATTGCAAATTTAAGCAGCCCAGTGCATTATGCCTAACAAGCAGAGTGCAGTGTCCTTCGGATGAGATGTTAAACTGAGGTCCCATCTGCCTGAGTTGATGATAGCTCAAGTGGAAGTAAAATATCCCACAGCACTTATCAAAAAGAGTAGGGGTCCTTTATTTATATACAAAAATAACTAATTTCCAAAATATTTGCAAGTATACAAACATATATGTATGTATATATGTATACATATGCAAATGTGTTCACACTATCATACTAAATTTTCATCCCTGTTAGCCCCACACCCCTTTTTTCATAACCACCATCTAATTTTACTTAATATTGTTGTTAAAATTAGTTTACCATTAAACATGATTTCATTTAGTCTTCCATTCCAGGTTTGTTTTATTTCTTCTGTTGCTTTTTCCCATTGAATTCTGCTTACATCTTTATTCCCAAATTTTATACCTAACACAGAAGTTTCATTCATTGTAAAATATGCATCCCCATTCTTTACTAGCTCACCTACACCTTTACTTTTCTGTTTAGTAAAGCTATCCCTATCACCTGTAGGCACTCATTTGTGCAAAGTATTACTTCTTTTATCCCAATTTTTTGTTTTGCAATTATTACAATATTATCTGTAAATGTTAACAGAACTGGAATTATTAACCCTTTAGGTATTATATACCCCACCTCCTTCATTTTGTAATTTATTTCACATACTGTCATATTTATAACTAATGTAAAGAGTATATAACTCAGTGAACATCCTTGTCTTGCACCACTCTTCATATGTACCTATTGGCTTAACCAAACATTTCAAGTATTTTTTACTTTATAATTACTATACGCTATCATACATAATTTCCTAAATTTCTCACTTATATTATATTCTTCCATTATTACTCATAAGATTTCATGTCCAGTTCTGTCAAATGCCTTATTAAAGTCTCCTATCATGATTTTCACTTCTTGTTTTCTGTTCATATCATCCACAGTTTCTCTATCATTAGAAATTCTTGACAGCCCTTCCCCTTTATATGTATATGCTATCTTCCATAATATTTTCATAGGTTCATAGGTTCATAGGTTCATACTAGGCTATCTGCCCGAGGGCATTTACAAGCAGCCTATATAGTTTTTTTATTTACGCCACCCCTTTAGTATGGGGAACTATACCCATTATTTTCCATTTTAGTTTTCAAATCTCTTTTGTATTATTTTCATAAAGATCTTAAAATCATTATTATTTAATACAATTGGTCTCCAGTCTTTTTAATAGTCTTCTGTTTTTCTTCTTCCATATGGATTTAAGTATTCCACTACATAATTCTTTATACATAAAACCTTAATTTAACCATTCATTCAAAATCTTTAATATATATATATATATATATATATATATATATATATATATATGTGTATATATATATATATATATATATATATATATATATTTTTTTTTTTTTTGCAAAACCTTTACATTTTTATACATTTCATACTGTATTCCAACTGAGCCTGCAGCCAAATCTGTATTTACTTGCCCTAATCCTTTATCATGCTCATTTAAAAAAAAACAAATCTCCTTTTCCAACTCTTTATTCTCTTTTTCTGTTAACTTTTTTGCTTCCATGTTTTTTTCACTACCTTCTTTTTATCTTTAAACATTTCTTGTACATATTGTATTACATTATTCATAATCTTTCCTGAGTTCTTTCTGTTTCTATTGTACATTTTTATTTCTCTCATTGCACTGCCATCTTCCTTTACTAGTATCTGCTTAAGTAACTTGATACTTCCCTTTTTCCTTGTAAAAATATATTGGCTTATATAACAATTCTTATATTTTTTTATTTATTTCATATAATTCCGTTTCTTTTTTCAAAGTACTTTCTATCATTATGTTCCAAGTCTTCCAGTTATATGTTATATGTTACTTTATATATTTTTTCTGCTTGCCTCACATCATATTGCCACTGTAAAAACATTTTTTATAGATTTCCTTAACTCATTAGAGGTGAGTCCACCTCCAGAAGTTTCTGCAATTAACTCCCACTGGCACCTCTAGATGTCAAATATTGCTTGTTCATATTTGCATCAATAATTCCAAAACCATGCTATATACAAGAGATCAGAAGATTTCATCTTAAAGCATACATAATGGCAAGCACAATTGTGTTGATATCTGACCTTTTTCTAATGTGGCTAAAGAACTAGTGAATATTATTTGTATTGTAATAATCTTCATATTTCTATAAATATCTCTCCATTCATGTAACACAGACAGAACTACATAGCCTCATATGAAAGCTGACAGCTTTATGAAGAAAATCCTCTTGGCAGTATGTGTCTTGCTTGAATGGTTACTGAGCTATCATGAGCTGTTTATACAACATTACAAAATTAATATTCTCTGCCTTTATTTTGGCTTATAAAATCTACTTTAAAGCATCAAACCGAATGAATGCCACTAATGTAAAGATCACTTTATCCTGAATAGTTTTCCATTTATAGTATTCTAGTAACACTTACAGTTCCAGAGATATTAATATTTATTTGAACTGTAAGGCTATAACTTCATTTTTTAAAGGTTCAAACCTCACCCACTATGAGTTAACAGTACACACTCAAAACTGTTGTACTGGAGGGAATGAGTTAAATATCATCCAACGTTAAGACCGATTTTTTATAAAATGTTCTCATAGTAATATGATCTTTCCATAACTGTATTACTAATCTCTTTTCTTCTTCATTTCATGCTTTTTTATTTATCCTTTTTATTCCTTTGCTTATTTTAGATATTTCTTGTTTTCCTTTATCTCTATATTGCAAGATGATCAAAAAGTTCTGTTTCAGCTACCTTTCCTTCTCCTATAATTAAATCTTCTGATACTATAAAATCTGTTTCAGTTCTATATGTACCACTTTTGTAAGTCCATGAATTTTTGTCCCAAAGTTTTAACTTACTACATGTTATAACTTCTAACATTTTTGTTATATAATTTCATTTCTTTTTACACCTGCCTCTAAAACTACTTCTCCTATAACTAAATCTTCTGATGCTATAAAATCTATTTCAGTTCTATAAGTACCACTTTTGTAAGTCCATGAATTTTTGTCCCAAAATTTTAACTTACTACGTTATAACTTCTAACATTTTTGTTATATAATTTCATTTCTTTTTACACCTGCCTCTAAAACTGCAATTAAAGACTCTTGCTATTATAATATTCATATTTATCACTACATAGTCTAAAATCTGATTAAATAAGCTTTCCCTTTCTTTAAATTAGTATGAGCGTATAATGTTATAATTGTGTATACGTTTTCTTTTCATTTTAAATCTACAATGGTTAATCTTCCAATTTTTGCTAAAGTATGTATTCTTTTTCATCATTTTCTTAATTTTTTCTTTTGTACTTATCCCTTTACATTTTCTTTTTCTGTCTTTTACCTTTTTACCAATAGAATTACTGTTTTTTTCCTTTTACTGCCTCCTAGTGTATGCCTTCTCCATCACTTATTTCAGAACCTTCTTCTATATCCGCTATATTATTTTTTTCTAATCTAATTTTCTTCTATTCTACTGCTTCTAAAATTTCTTCTATCTGATCATTTTCATCTTTCTTTTTCTTTTTACTTGCTCTTATTTTCATTTTTGCAATCCATCCATAAAAGTCCAATTTTGTTACATTTATAACATTTCAATTCATGTTTTTGCTTCGTCACATTTCCGCACAAATATAACATTTTCTTTTGCCGCTGTTACTTTTCAAATGTCCTTTTTGACAAAAAACATGTTTTGAGTTGTTCCCAGTATTTTACATCACCCCTATCCCCCTCCATAGTTATCATGCTTGGTATATGTATATTTTTTTTCTCCTTCCATTTTAACACATTATCAGAAACCGAGTCACCAGTGCATAAACTTTTGCAAAGTCCAGTACTTCCTTACATAAATGCCCTAATCTGCATATGCTTTCTTTTCCAGCTCACCCCTATTCTTCAGGATTGTCTCTGCATCCTCCTTTTGTACTTTCTCCATAATGTCCTCCCAGGAAACATTTCCTTCATTTTTTGGTTCATTCTGCACCACCATTTCTTTAAGTAAATCATCCTGCAACCCTTCTGACTGGAGGGTGGTAATTATACATCCAGTATTTGCTGACTCATCTCCATCAAACAGGTTTCTTTGAAACATTTCCTCAGAATCCTGCACACATTCTCCGGTTTCAATATTTGCTTTCTCCTTCATTTCTTTCACCTCTCCATCATCTCCTTCTGTCTCCATCTGCCTTCCTGTTTCTCTGGGCCGTCTCTGTGCCTGGAGTGGACACAGGTAGTGCTCCACCGAAATGTGTCCTACTCACAACAGTGACAAGTAGGAGAAGTTCCCCGGTGCCCTGACCAAATTTCTCCTATTCATTATGAATGCTACCTTGCATATGCCCTGAAAAGTTGCCATTGTCCTAATAGGAATCCAAGTCAACAAAATATAAATAAATAAAAATATAAATGAGCATAGATGCAGGCAAGCAAAATGCACACAAGCTCCATGAATTCTAACATCTTGTTTTCTTACTTTTGGACAATATGCTGACTTATTTACTGGAGTTGACAGTTTATACATCAAGAATTTATCTACAATACTGAACAAAACAAGGAGCTGCAAATGCTAAAAAATATTGTACTGTCAGGATGGCCAGATTATGAAAACGTATGGTTACCAATCTAAGTGTACTACACTTTCTGTGATTAGAGTCATATGTCAGAAGAATTATTCTGCAAATCTAATAAATGATTACATTAAACTACCTACATGGTAGAATGTCAGAAAAATCCATATACGGCACCTGGGCATTGTCTATTGTAAAGAAAGGTCACCTAGCAAAATGTTTTAGCCATGCATAGCTTGCTTAATAGAACCTATGATCAAAAACTGTCAAACCTGCAAGTTAGTTTAAAAAAAAGAGCACTAAATACATAATGTTATCTCATGAAATGCTAGACAGACCAAGTAACTGCTGATGTGTTTCATTTCAAGAACTGTCAGTATCATATCTGTGCTGTTACTCTAAGTATCCAGAGGTCGTCAAACTGTGAGATACATATTCACAATCAGTTGGTGCCCTAATTAAAGTATTTTTACTTTATAGAATCCATGACATTCTTGTATTTTGGTGCTGCACTAGTTTATTATTCAAGAATTTTGCATATTTTATTTATTTATTTATTTATTTACATTTGTCCGACTGAACATAGATCCATTTTCAGCAGAGGCCTGGGGAGAAAAGCTCCACAATTAAAATAAACAGACAGTAGTTACATTGGATTACATAGTGATTAACAATTTGATTAACATAGCAATTAATTACAAAAATATTTACAGATGAAGAACATAGTTCATCAGCAGACAACTAGAATCTTTATCTGCGAAGTACATAACAGACATTAACAAATGTTACAATAAGAAGTTCCTGCTGTATAATAAGTACTAGGCTTATGAGCATCTGAGCTTGCTATAATCAAGGTAGTTAGTGGGGTGGAAAAAAAGGTAGTGGTTGGATGGGGTGGGTGATATTAGAGTGGGAGTTGCAAGGGCATAGCCAGCATGTTTTTAGGTGCGCTTTTAGTTAAGTTTAAGTGGGTGCATGATGGTACGGAGGAAATTGTGGGTGGGAGGGAGTTCCATAATTTGGTTATGGTGCAAGAGAATAGTGCTTCACCAGCAGAGTTATTGGCTTTAGTGATCTGCAAGTGATTTTTGTTGCTGGATCTTAGTGGTCTGTTGGTGCGATAGGGTTGGAGTAGGTTCTGGAGGGATGGGGCATTTTGTGGATGGTTTACTAGTTTGTGGGCGAGTGAGAGTTGATACCATTGAAGGAAGTGAGGGAGTTCAAGCCAGCCCAGTTCAGCAAGTGAGAGACAGTGGTGACTATTCTTATGGGCTAGGGAGTTTCAGCAGATTATCTTTTCACCAAGGTGCCCAAATCCAATGGGCAGGTTGAAAGAGTGATGTAGTCTATAAAAACATCATGAACAATGTGCTGCCAGCTCAAGACAAAATTGTTACTGTTACCTTGCTGTGTTTGAGTACAGGAACTGCAACCAGTGGAACTGTCTCTGTCTTATTTGCTGATGAGGAGAATGACAGCAACATTACCTATTTCTTCTGTATTGCTTAAGCCAAAGAAAATGGCTGAATGTGAAGTCAACTTGTTAGAAAGCTTAGCAATGTCAGAAGCTCTGCCATTACAGATAAGCTAAAACACTATGTAGTCCAAAGGCTTGAGTGATTATGAGAATTCAGAATCCATTCAGCAAGCACTTGGTGCAGCAGAAAACTATTGTGGTAGGTCAAGCTATTATTCAGACGTCCTACAGTGTAGAAGATACAGACTGACTGAGGCTTAGGTGCAACAACTGACATAAATACAGAACTGGACTGTTGTCAAAATCAAAATTCTACAGTGGCTGAAAGAGGGCTTGTACGGGACAGTCCTAGCCAAAAGGTGACTCATTTGCCAGATAAAATAGTCTGTTCCAGAGGTGGGCAGTTACTCTGATCAGGATGTTGTACAAGCCAACATGCTGTCTGAGACAGTGGAAGTGACTGAGATACCTGAAAATGATGGATTACCCTAATTGATTGAATCTATTATGACCTCATCTAGGTTTGGGAATGCAATCAATAAGTCATCCAGGTGGAATGACTTTATAACATTTTGTGATGACGATGGCTGATTGGTACAGCTGCTTTTTAGTAAATGTAATTTTTACTGCATGCAAATGTTATGTTGCTTGATTATATGTCATGTGACATCCCTAGAATGGTATAGATCTTTTGTTCTTTATATAGCTATTAGTGCCTTTAGCTTAAGAGGAACAATGTAGTGCACAGTGCAGTATAGTTTTTAAGAAGTACTAGTGTTTATGCAGAATGCCATGTGGTGGAATCTTGCCTTTCAGAAGTAGGGCTGAAAGTTAATGGACCTCAGGGTTTGCATTGCAGCCAAAAATGGTATGTGATGCACTGTATAACTCCATACCTCAAAGGTTGAAGCTTTTGGCAAGGTGGACAATAGTTTTCAGGCCCCATGGCAATTCGGGCTTCTTACGGGATGCTAGAGCTCTGCAAAGTATTTACCTGAAGCATTTTGTCTGTATTTGTGCAACATTTGTGAAGTGTGGTTTCTATGTTATCTTCAGTTGATGGGAATGGGTTGGACATTTTCACAGAGAGTGCAAGTCTGAATGCATTTACTACAGCATAGTGATATGCATGACTAATACTACTCAGTATAGTAGAGCTACAGTACTCTTTTAAGGCCCTTAAGCCAAGCAAGGTGGTGAAACTGGATTGCCTTCCATTTGCAATATGTAAAACTGTCCCACCACAGGCCCTGTCTCTGGTTAAGAAAATGTGTAATAGTTAGTGAGCTTCACTTAAAGGTTGGTTATCTTTTATTATGGAAGGCTGAATTAGTTTCTCTGTTACTAGGCACCTGGGAAGCACCTCAGTGATTCTTTGAACTATCAGTCAGTATCAGTTCATTCACTCCAGTGCAACTATTTTGAGTATGTACCTTTAACTCCTAGTGGATGTGGCCTGAGCCTTTAAAAATTAAATTATCACCTTACAATTCTAACAAATACTCATTGACAGAGGTCAAATATCAATACAATTGTGTTTGCCATCATGTATGCTTCAAGATAAAATATTTTTAAACCTTGTATGTAGCATGGTTTTGGAATTATTAATGCAAATATGCATAAGTAATATTTGACGCCTAGAGGAGCAGTAGGAGTTAACTGCAGATGCACCTGGAGGCGTCACTCGGATGTAGTATACATTACATTCTGGGCAAGGAGTTTAAAACCTCTGAGTCCAAATGGACCAGGCAGAATTCATCTAGGGAAGCCACTGAGGAACTTTATGGCAAGTTCAGGGACATGTGGTCAGGCAGCATCACAGCCCATTGATAGCTGTGAGATTTTGGTATTTGATCCCTTTATACTGTTTGAGATTTCCCTTATCTCCCATGACTTTTGTTCTGATAATGGAAGCTTTTACATGCCGGGGAAATCCTGTGTTGCCTAAATGGGGAGTGAGCTTGTTTGTTAATTATATAAGTACACTCTGTCATGCCTGTGCTGATGGAATCACTTTTGGGATTTTCTGCAATGATTTGGTAAGGTGTTTAATTGTAAATTTGTTTTTTGTAAGAGCTAGGTATTATGTTTCTCTTCCTTATTGACAAGGCATGCTCCCCTCCACCTGCACCCAAACCGTGTTTGCTATTTAGGCATTTGTTGTTCTTCCTTTATTCGGTAGAATGTAAGATTTATTAAGCAAAACTTTGATGGAATGACTGAGGCTGATGTTGGGAACTGGTTAGTGTAATGACATGTAATGGACCACGGTTATTGGTTGTTAAAATGGTTAGGGTTCTGAGCTACTCTGTCCTAAGCTACTCAATCCATTTGCAACGCTAATGGCACATCATTTCCTGAGTACTATCAATAAGAGGCTTCAAAAGCTGTTTTATTTTAGTTTGGCACTGATCAATCCTAGATTGAGTGTAGGCTCTATGATTCTTTTAAGTAGAAAGGTCTTGGCTATGGACATCAATGTGTTGGCTTGCAAAATTGATGTACTGGTCCTTTGGCTGACAAAGAATATAGAATGGCTTGTAAATCAATCAAAGAAAGTTAAAACTGATACCTGTATGGTGACTGTGTAAGGAGGGAATCCAAATGACAAGATTTCTTTTTGACATGTTTTTTGGAACCTAAACAAAATTGACTCAGAATATCCTAAGAGTCCTCTCCACTGCATCAATTTTTCAAGGTGTATAGTTCTACTTTAAAGAGAATTAATTAAAAAAAAGCAAGTTGTCTTTACAAACACCTCTTGAGTATGTCTTTTTTTCAGTTAATGGAGAGGCGGTAAGAAGTCATCTGCCTGTACAGAGAGATAAAGGTCTGACACTTGGAGCACAGTTATTACAAGATGAGGTTGGAGGATTGATGTCTTTTTCAGAGTTGGAGACTAAATTTGGTCTGTGGCGGAATGACTGGATTTTTATGCCATGGAGCTAAGTATTTAAATTAGGAATTAGGCCACCATTTTATGGGAGGGAGTGTTACATGTTCCTTTCGTACTCTGGTTAGAGATATATTTTCTCAGCTTTCGTTTGGGGTAAATTTCACCAAGCCCTCGGTTTCTAAGGAGTATTGGGCTTTGGCTGACAAGCCATCATTGTTGTCTAAATCCTTTTGGGTCAATGTTGAAGCATATATTGGGATGGTATATTCTCTGCATAACAGTGGTTTACTATTTTATACCCTTACAGTATTGACCGTCTCTTCCCCACTAAATATTTTTTTACATGGAGAATGATCCATTTTTGCTTTTTTTCTATCCCTCAAATGCTTCTATCTTTCTTTTTTGGAATGTTTGCATCACTGTTGGAGGTATCTAGCTCTCAACCAATCAGGGATAAATTTCAACAGAATCAGTGATAAATCCAGAAAAAAATCAGGGACAATCAGGGACACTTTTAAAATATTAGTGTTGTTAACTTGAGACATTGACAGAATCAGAGCATATGAATTAATATGCATTTTCTGAAATAAAAGGCATCACCACCTTTCCTCCAAAAGTCACTAGATTTAGGAGGGATTAAGAGGGACTGAGCTAAAATTTGAGTCAAAATCAGGGACAGTTGAGAGGTACTATGGCCCCATATTATTGTTACCTGCCCTGTATTGATTCACCTCTGGTAGGAAGTTGAAGGAGTATATATTAAGTGTGAGGACTGGATGTTACTCTCCCCACTGCAGTAAAACTTTGAAGTTCCAATTCCTGTATCTCAGGTTTATTTTGAGAAATGTCCACCATAGCAAAGGAAGTAAATCAGAGGATGCTGAGAGTCTGCAGATGCACTAGGCATATAGAAATGGTTGGCCCTGCTTAAGTAGTATTACCTTGAGATATCTGTGTAATCTATGGAAGGTTCCCTCTTCAAAACTAGCAAGTTACCCGGGCATGTTTAGATTCTTATTTTGATACATGTGGAGTAAACCTGAGGCTTGTATATGGTATTTACTCATTTATTGAGTTTTGATGTTTGTTGTTTGCTGAGAATGTAATTTATACTGTGGTTAAAATATACACCCTTTATATGCCCGCTTGTGACCCCATTTGCAGACTTAGTCTTAGTTCTTGGTTTCCCCCCTTTACCCTTACTCCCTATACATTTTAAATGTTGCAAATATATATATATATATATATATATATATATATATATATATATATATATATATATATATACACGATTTAGTAAAGAATAGAAAAAAAACGAAAAGAAAATTATATTCACACGACCTCATGTGCAAAATGGGAAAAAGGGGTTGAGGATGAATGGATGGATGTATATTTTTCTGGAGCTCCCAGCTTTATTAATTTTCATCTGAATGTTAGTACAGCATTGCATATTCTCAGTATAATTGTTTTTGTTAAACTGTTCATGTTATAATCAGCAGTATAATTATAGACTTACTTTTTTCATGTCTTCCTTGAAAAGGACTGCTGATGTATATTGAGGAATCTGGTTAGTATTTTAAATTATGATAAATAAAAGTAGTACTTGTTTTATATGTTTGTTTAGAAATGAATTGAAAATATCTGCGTATAATGGGCAGTAATTTATAATTAACACAATTTAAGGATCACTTTGTATATAATGTGCATTTTCTGATTGCTTTTAAATTGATTAAGTCTTTTTTCATCCTCAGCGGTTGTCCTCAGTTGGATTGGATTCCAAGAATACAGTATGCATCTGGGACTGGAAGAAAGGAAAAGTACTGGCAACGGCAACTGGTCATTCTGACAGGGTAAGTTTTATGCATTGAAGCTGACTGCTGCCAAGATACAAATTCAAATGTGACTGTTTTTTTATTAACAAGACCAAGTTTATAAGAAAGATTTTGGAGATGCAGGTGCCAAAGGAGTTTCAGAAGTTCCATTGTATATCATGAGGTTTAGATCCAGTACATAAATGATATGATGCGATCTTTAATGAGAGGTTGTACAAATTTAATGGCTTATTTGTTTTTCTATGAGCAGTAAAGAGATGATTCTATAATGGACACCTTGGGCATTTGGATATGTCCAGCTGAAGATTTAGGAATGTGAACCTGGTGTCTAATTAATCATGAAGTACTACAGTGATTAAACTTCAAAGCAGTTGATACATTACTACATAAGAGATTACTTAACTAATTAGAGGGGAGGAGTGTGGGAACTGTGGTAGCAGCTTTGAGGAAACATTGGCTGCACAGTAAGACATAGCGAGTAAGACTAAATAGAGTCTGCGCTGAAAGTGTAGTTATTATTTACCATTATACCATGACTCCCCCCAAAACGTGCACGCTGATTGGCCAGCGTGCACATTGTAAATTGAGTTATACTAATGGAAAAAGGTCCGTCGCCGGACTTTTTCCATTAGTATAACCCTACTTTTAAAACACTGTCTCGCTATGTTAAATGGGTTTAACATAGCGAGACAGCTTTAAAATAAGCAACAGAGATCTCCGTTGCTTATTTTAAAGCTGTCTCGCTATGCTAAACCCATTTAACATAGCGAGACAGGTTTTAAAAAAAAGCAACGGAGAAAGCAAGATCTCTGTTGCTTTTTTTACTGTTTCGCTATGTTAAATGGGTTTAACATACCGAGACAGTTTCAAAATAAGCAACGGACATCTCCGTTGCTTATTTTAAAGCTGTCTCGCTATGTTAAACCCATTTAACATAGCGAAACAGTAAAAAGCAATGGAGATCTTGCTTTCTCTGTTGCTTTTCCACAACTCTGATGTACTGCGCAGGCGCAGTACATCAGAACTGCCGCGGATGCCAGACATCTGCGGAAGGGCAGTAAACAGGCATTATACTATGCCATTATTTAAGAAAAGTAATAGTTTCTTTTCTTAAATAATGTCATGGTATAATAGCAATAACCCACTTCTGGGTGTGGGTAATGTTGTATTTACCCACGGTTGGCTTTGTTTGGTCCCTCGGGCTTCGTCCTTGGGACCAAACCACGCCAACCGTGGGTAAATCCAGCATTACCCACACCCAGGCGTGGGTTATTGCTATATGAGATTTATTACTGATCCTTGCTAAATTCATTGAATTGGTAGGTGGCATTGCAGATACTCTGCAAGGAAATGTACTGTTTTGCAGATGACGTAAATATCTCCAACACGTGATGAAACAACACTGAACAGAAACAGAACAAAGGAAATAGCAAGGTTAGAAGAATGGCCAGAGAAATGGCATCTTAAATACACTGAAAAAGAATTAAAATAATTCCTGGGATTTGTAGATGTGAAACAATGCACAGTGCAAATTAGCATCGCTTGCTGCAACATTCAGGGTGTGGATGATTCTGAGCACAGTCACACGAGTCATAGCAATACAGTATACAGAACATGCTAATGACTGTATAATGACAGGGACATAAGGGCTCCCATTCATTGATCCACATGGATTATGCAAATGACAGTACCCAAAATAGCAGATTTCTGCAGTTTCAAATTAAAAAAATGTGTTTTTCTATTTTTTTTTGTAACTATAAAACTTGAGCACTATAGCACTCTGTGCAGGATATATGTAGTAACTGCTTGCTTCAAATATAGCAAACAGTTTGCTACAGTTTAAAAGTAAAAAAAAAAAAAAAAAAAAGATTTTTATTTTAACTATAAAACTTGAGCTCTCTACGGTGCGGTGCGAAGGTATAAACTGTAACAAGTGCTTACTACATTTAAAGCAAGCTGTTTACTACAGTTTAAAACAAAAAAGATTTTTTTTCTTGTTTTTATTTTTAATTTTTTTTACTATAATCTGAGGAAGGAGGGTTGGGGCATGGCACAGAGCTGGGGCCTGATTGGCTCCTGCAGGAGCCCCAGATACCTGATCGCTGACCTTTTTTTGCTATTTCACTGGACATCTGGGCAGGTAGGAGTGGGGTATTTATCTGTCTAGTCAGTTGTTTGGCGTGTCAGTACAAGGAGTGGAGCAGACCTTTTTTTTCTTTAGATGAATAGCTGGGGCAGGAGGGGAACATGTGGATTGTGTAGTATACTGCAGGAAGCCAGTTAGCTTCATGCAGTTTTGCAGAAATATATATTTTTGGCATCATAACTATCTGTGCCAACAGAGGAGAAATAGACATTGTCTGGCATAACACCAGTTCATAGACCAGCAGAATGTGGACCATTTCCAAGTGGACTTGGAGTCTGTAAAGGACATAGTCAAAATGTAATTCCCACAGTGAAGATCAAGGGGAATGCATGGTATGCCCATTCAGTGTGGATACAAAAGTATGTGTAGCCTTTTTGGGTAAAGGGATCTTCCATCAAACTCCAAGGGACACATCTAGATAAAGGGACTGTGTGGGTAAATGTTAGTCTGTGTGTGCTGCTTGTGAACACTTGTGGGACAATGTATCTTCTGACAACCTTGTTCCAGCTCTGCTTACTAGCATTCTGAGCTTTTCCTCGGCTGCAGTATGGCTACGTAACAACAGTTCTGCTGGCTCTTCTCCTGATGTACCCAGAAAAAAGAAGCAATACAATAAAGAACCCTTGTCACCACTGTGGGCTCAGACAATGCCTCAACTGTTACTGTATGAACTTGTAGTGGTAAACCATTGTTTCTCAGACCACTCACTTGCTTTTTCAGGTTCTTGTGCTATAGTCCTTTTAGCTACCATGGACCAGGCGTCAGCCTCGTGCACTTCAGCTGTTCTAGTGTCTGATGCGAGAATGTTAGAGTCATCTACTCTGGGTCAGGGAGACACTACTGGGGATGCTTCTTTGGGTAACCAGGAAAAAGAGACCTCATAATAGGGCTGAACTGCAACCTCTGAGTTGGTCTTCTGACAGAAATAAAAATAGGTTAGACATTGCTCATTTGATGTCTGTTAGAAAAGATGATTTTCTTACCTTAGTAAGGCAGTTATTGCAATCTGTTAAACCTGGTGCTTAGAAATCCTTTACTGAGGGCAATGTCATTGAAGAAATTTCTGACGAAAATCTATCAGTTGGATTCTGGCATTAACAGATACAGGGCTTCCTCTCCTGTAGATTCCCAAAACTATTATTCTAATTCTTAGGAAACATGGTTCTCTCCATTTTCTTCTGGGGAGTTTTCTTTAATTCAGGAAGTGTCTAAGATTTTTCAACCCCCACCCCCACCCCCTTTACAAATCTCCCAAAACCTCTTTTCCTTTTAAAAAAAAACATCTCAAGGCAAGCAGGGAAAACACAGATGGCAGGAGGGGGACAAGAAACAAAGATTTTTTTTTCTTAGAAAAGGGACAGTCTAATACTTCAGAATGACTATGTCAACATTCTCATCCCCATGTCCATCCCTCTTGTCTCTCTTTCTCTCTCAAAATCTGTCCCGGAAGTTGGCACTATACATTCCCATTTGGCAACAGACTCTTGAGTGCTAAAAGTGGCTCATGAAGATTAGAGTTAGCAGTAGATATAAATACCTCTTTTTAGGGGAATTCTTTTTCACAGGTTCTGCATTACTTACTCACTTTAAGAGTCGTAGAACCAATGCCATTAGATCAAAGGAGCAACGGCTTCTATACCAGAATTTTTCTGGACCAAAGATAGAGCTTTCTTGAAAGCTAGTTCTGAATTTTCCCTTTCTCAGTCTGTATATCAAAGTACTAGAATACAAAATACTTCACCATTCAGGCACTATTTACCCCTTATACTTCCCCTGAGTGTCACTGACATCTAACACAATGTCTTTTGTTCCTGTCGAGGTACTTTACTAGGCAAGACTCCATTCTCATTTCTGTGAAACTCCAAGTCTGCAGAATCTTTACTGAAATTCCTCTATTTTGCATTTCTGTGGTTGTGATCCGTGTTGCACAAAATGATGCAGATGCTTTATATCGTGCCGAACAAGAGCCACATAGCTCAGTGGTTATGCTAAGGAAGCAAGTTAGCATCACTGTCTGTGAATCACTGCCTGTCTACAGTTTACCACCCAAACATTTCACTAGGCATACTCATTAGTGTGACCATGAAGCAAATGACCAGATTGCTCATTCATATATAAATGTGTCTGTATATCTATATCTGTCTATATACATAAATAGATATGTGCCTGCAAAATAAACAATGTAGTTACAGCTGTGATTTAGCGTTACAGTGCAAAGCTATATTGTGCAACACAGGATTCAAAAACTGATGTCCATGCACGCAGCTCTACCATTTTGCTCCTCAAGGGGGTTGCCTTATTGGCCTTTGCTACTTTATGCACTGGGGAATACAGGGCTCCAGAATTTTCTGTCAGAGCAGGATTTTCCTGTTTTTTTTTCCTGCATAAGAACTTCAGGGAATGCCTGCTGGGCAGTTATGATGGCTCTTTAATGTGGGTACCTGTCACAAGCTTGCTGAAGTAGTGAGTGATTTCACTAGTATCATCTGTTCTGGTAAGCAGTTCTGGCAGAGATGCATACATTGACCTCAGATGGCACCACCCACACCAGCTTTATTAGCAGGAGGTAGATGTTCAGAAGCTTGAGCCTGAAAAGTACTGTAAGCACTTTTTTCATAATATTGTCTTCTGCAGTTGTAACTGTTGTGCATGAATACTTCAGAATACATATTTACTTGTATTGCTCCCAAGTATGCAGCAAAGTCTAGAAGATTTAGGATTTTTGCTTGCAACTGTTTGCACAGGTATTTTTATACCACAAGCAGACTCCAAAGAATTTTCCTCAGGTAGATGGCAAATGTTGGAGGTGTGATGAGGAAGAAGGAGGTAACTGAGAACATATTTATTAATTTATTGATTGATTGATTGATTGATTGATTGATTGATTGATTGATTGATTGACATTTGATTACTGGGAAAGCCCAACTGGGTAGAAGCCATTTTCAGCAGAGGCCCAGGGAGAAAAGCTCCAAATTATTATAAAACTTTTTACAAACAATTTTTACAATCTTCAAAAAGAAAACAAAAACAGATTAGACACAATATAAAAACATTGGTTAAGAATCAGTACAAGTAATATGACAATGATGTAATATTTAAGGAAATTTTAGACAATTTATAGAGAAATTAAAGGTGAGTTAGTGTAATGCAAACATGAATTGCTATATGAAGTGAGGGAAAACAGGCTTATGGTATATTTAGAGAGTAAGTCAGGGAAGAGAATTTGATAGAAGTAAGGAAGTAAGTGAAGAAGGGAGAGTAATGAGGTATAAGGAATAAAAAGGTATTTTTTCACATTTAGGGATATAATTTATCCTGGTTTTGTGCAAGAACAGAGACAGATTTTAGCTAGGAAGTCTTTCAGAATGGTTTTGAAAGATGAGAGGGAGGGTATTGACCTGAGGGATACGGGTAAGGAGTTCCAGACCACTTGGCCGATGTTGGAAATTTGCCCTTTTCCCCACTGTAGTGTGATCTCGGAGTTGGTATATTTAGTTAGGGGTTGAAAATTTGTTTTGTTTGTTTTTATTTGGCCAAGTGTTTTTTCCCAGTTCACTGATTAGTGTTTTCATTGTTTATGTGTCGATGAAAACATATTTGATGAACACTTTTTTTGATCATGTAATATAAACCCCTACAAATGAGAGTGGAATCATCTATGTATTGTATTAGGGTAGCCTGTTGTGTGGATGTACAGAGGGTGTTAGTGAAAATGTTAAACAGGAGAGGACCACGGATAGAGCTATGTGGTACATCGGTGGTGACTTGGAGGTAAGGAGAAAGTGTGGAGTGGCACTTTACTGACTGATAAGTATTGGACAGGTAGCTTTTGAACTACAGAAAGTTGGGCTGAGGAAGACCTAGTGAAGACATTTGAAGTAGAAGTTTGCTGTGGTAAACTGTGTTGAAGGCTTTAGATAAGTGTAGAAATAAGGAAGACAATAGTTTGCTGTTATCTCTAGCTTTATTGACAGTATCTATATGAGATAGAAGGGCAGTGCTGGTGGGAAGGATGGAAGCCATGTTATGTAGGGAATAGGAGTTCTTCCTGCAAGAAATAGTCTAGCAATTGTTTTTGAATACATTTTTAAGCATTTTGGTGAGGGGAGCTGAGATTGCTCATCATCATCATCTTCTTTCGGCTGTTCCCATTAGGAGTCGCCACAGCGGATCATCTGTTTCCATTTCTTCCTGTCCTCTGCATCATGCTCTTTCACACCAACTGCCTGCATGTCCTCCCTCACCACATCCATAAACCTTATCTTAGGCCTTCCTCTTTTCCTCTTACCTGGCAGCTCCATCCTTAGCATCCTTTTCCCAATATACCCAGCATCCCTCCTCAACACATTTCCAAACCAAAGCAATCTCGCCTGTCTTGCTTTCTCTCTAAACTGTCCAACCTGAGCTGACCCTCTAATATACTGATTCCTAATCCTGTCCATCCTAGTCACACCCAGTGCAAATCTTAACATCTTTAACTCTGCCACATAGGTTCATAGGTTCATACTAGTGTATCTGCCCTAGGGCATTTATAAGCCTAGCCAGAGTGTGTGTGGCTTTCGCCACCCCTTGGAATGAGAATACTATGCCCATTTAGGGTTTAGTTTACTGTGCCTCTGTCTAGTAGTGACACAGAGATGACCCCCGGGGTAAATCTACGATCTCCCATCCACTCGTCAAGATTTCTCTTGAAGAGAGTCAGTGAGGGGCTCTGCCTAACATGGACTGGGATTCTGTTCCAGAGTGTAGGGAGCCTCTGGGTTATGAATCTGTCCCTCCAGCATGTCCTATTTATTTCTGTGTTGAGGTTCAAATCTCTCGCTCTCATGGCTCTGGTGGATTTGGATTTCCTGAGGTGGAGCATGTCCATTAATTCCGGATTGGACATGGCCTTGTACGTCAGGCATAGATCGCCTCTGAGTAGGCGGTATGCGACTGAATAGAGCTGGAGTTTCTTCAGCCGGGCAGCATATGACATATGTTTGAAACCCTTGATCCTCTTGGTGAGGTACTTTTGGGGTCTTTCTAACTGCTGCAGGTGTCGGGTAAGGTACATCCCAAATGGGGCATTGTACTCAATTGTGGGCCTGATAAGGGAAGAGTATAGGGGCACAATGACCTCTCTTGATCTAGATGTGAATCCTTTCATGATAAGGTGGGTAATATAGAAGGTCTTCCTAACCACTTTGGCAATGTGAGTGTCAAATGAGAGGTTACTGTCAACTTGGGTCCCTAGGTCCCTGATTACTTCTTCCAGATTAATGGATTACCACCTATGTGGTAATTTGTGGGTACTTTGTTTTTCCCAAAGGGTATGACTATACATTTTTTGACGTTCAGTTTAAGGCCATGGCTCTGGCACCAGTTATCCGTTTCTATGAGGCCTTTCTGAAGGATGCTTGTGTCTGCTGGAGTATCAGTTATGGCGCCCAGTTTGCAGTCATCTGCGAACTTTGTCAACCACAATCCTCCTATGTTAGCTTGCACCTCGGAAAAATAAATGCCGAACAAGAGGGGTCCCAGGACCGAGCCCTGTGGGACACCGCTTGTGACTGGCTTAGAGTCTGACATGGCTCCAGCAATTCTGACCTTGTGGGTTCTGTCCTTGAGCCAGTTTGCAACCCATCTTATGACATATGGGTTTACATTTAAGCTGGTGAGCTTGTCTATGATGCCCGAGTGGGGTATTGTGTCAAAGGCCTTTGCAAGGTCAAGGTAGGCTGTGTGAACTGCCTTACCCACATCAATGGCCTTAGTGACTGTTTCAAAAAAGTCGACCAGGTTCAAAAGGCAGGATCTGCCCTTGACAAAGCCGAATTGGGTGGGATCCAGTGTCTGTAGGTCTCCAATGTCTTTGTTTATGAGTTCCATAATGATCCTCTCCATAGCTTTGCAGACCAGGCTCGTCAAGCTTATGGGGTGGCAATTTCCAGGGTCCGTAGAACCACCTGCTTTGTGGAGTGGGACCATTGTTGCTGTACGCCATTCTTTTGGGCACGTATCCTGTAGTAAGGCTAAGATTAAACAGAAGCCTTATGTGCGGGTTTAGTTCCTCTTGGAGTTCATGTAGCACGCAACCCGGGACACCGTCTAGTCCCATTGATGCTGTGTTTTTAGCTTTGGAGAGGGCGGCTCTCACATGGGCATCTGAGATGTCAGGGAGGCTACACTCTGCTGGAATAGATATTTGTCCTTTTGTGGGGGAGGGGGGAGAAATTTGCACTGAACCTGTCTGCCAGTATGTTGGCAATGTCTGTGGGTTCAGTGTATTTTTTGTCATTTTGGACTAACTCTGAGCATATTTGGGAGTTTCCACCCAGGTTTCTAACATAACTAAAGAAGGCCTTGTGATTGTCTTTAGTGTCTTTTGTGATTTTTCTCTCAAAGTTGGCCTTGGGTGATTTTATGAGTGATCGTAGTTTTTTGCTAGTACTGATCAGAGATGCCTTCCCTTTTAGGGATTCTGCTGTGTCATGTAGTAGCTTCCTCCTCCTGTTGTAAAGCTTATTAATGGTTGGGGTCCACCAGACGGGTTGCCTGCTTTTGGGGGAATGGGTCTTGGTTTTATTTGGGATTGCATGATACATGCATTCTTGAAGGTGTCCGTAGAAGGCGTTTATAAAGGATTCAGCGGTGTGGGCTGTGGTTTCCACTGGCCCAGGGGCCTTGAAGGATACCACTTCAGTCTTAAGAAGTGTGAAGTCAGCTTTTGAGAAATTCTTCACTGTGGTCTTCTGTGCTGGGGGTGGGGGCGGGATGTGGATTTCCAGTGAGATTAATTTATGGTCTGATCTCACCAATGAGGGGTATACTTCCAGTGTGGAGCATTGTGTCCCCATGTTTGTGATGATCAGGTCTAATATATTATCTCCTCTTGTGGGAGTGGTGACTAGTTGTTCCATCACATTTGAGTTTATGAATTCTAGGAACCTTTGGGCTAGGGTGTTGGGGCTTGAGTAATGCTCCCAGTCTATGTTTGGGTAGTTGAAGTCTCCCAATATGATGGTATTTGGAGAGACATTCATACTCTCCAGTGTCTTCAGGAAGGCTGAGTGGGGTTCCTGAGTTTGAGAGGGTGGTCTGTAGCATGCTACAAACTGTAGGGCAGTTTTGCCTACGGTTAGTTGCACATGGATGGTCTCCGATGCTTCGTGTGTTGCCACTAACCTGGAGGTGTGGGTATCTTTGATGAATATGGATACTCCCCCTCCTTTTGTGGTTCGGTCCAAGTTTTGGGGCCGAAAAGCATGATATGAGGTATAACCTGGTAGTGCTGGGGTGCTGTCGGGAGCCTTGAACCAGGTTTCAGTCACTGCACAGACATCGATGTTCTCCATAATGAGGAGGGCTTCAAGTGCATGCATCTTGAGGTTTAGACATCTGGCGTTGAGCAGCATTACCCTTAGTTTTTTTCCACTTGTGTTTTCTAGGGAGGTGGGTTTGTCTTTTGAGCCTTGCCATCCAGCTCTGACTCCTGCCTTTTCGTCAATGCTACCGTCTCCAACCCATATAACATAGCTGGCCTCACTACCCTCTTGTAGACCTTCCCTTTCACTCTTATTGGTACCCGTCTGTCACAAATCACTCCTGACACTCTTCTCCACCCATTCCACCCTGCCTGTACTCTCTTCTTCACCTCTCTTTCACACTCACCATTACTCTGAACTGTTGATCCCAAGTACTTAAACTCATCCACGTTTACCAACTCTACTCCCTGCATCCTCACCATTCCTCTAGTCTCCGTCTCATTTACACACATATATTCTAAAGTTATTAATGTCTGTTGAATTTCCTCTTTTGTGCAGCGGGATAATGTGTGACTTTTTCCAGAGAAATGGAACATGGGATTCTTGGATTGAACAATTTTTAAGGATTAACACAGGATAGGCAATGCTATTCGCTAGTTTTTGGCACTCGCTTGGAATGTCATCAGCTGAAGAAGAGCATGGTTCAAGTTTGTTTAAGAGTAGTTTTATATAGGATGTGGGCACAGGTTTGAAGGAGAAAAGGGATGTGGTATTTGGACAGGGTTGATATTAGATGTAGAGAATCCTTGGTTAGAGATGCTACACTTTCTATAAAATAAGAGTTGAACTGTATTGCAGTTTTGAGTGGTGAGTTTTCAAGAGAGGCGTTTGGGTTGTATTTTTGGTTGGGAGGTAAAATTTCTTTAATGGATGTCCAGACATTTTTTTAGGGTTGTGTTTAGTGTTATTCTGAAAATTATTATACTATTTTTTTCTGCATTTCTTTGCTTTTTAGTACAATTGTGGATCATTCTGAAGTTTTCAAGATATTGAAGTGTTTCATTTTTTTTGCATTCTTTCCATGCTTTTTTCTCTATCCTGCTATTAGTATACTATTCTTTTTGGATAGCCAAATTGCATTACTTGTTTTTATTTGCTTCCTTTTAGGAGGTGCAAGGCTATTTAGGTTATTTAGAAAAGTTGTATTGAATTCATGTACAGCTTTATCTAAGGGGAGAATTTTTAGGAAGTTTCAGCTGGTACATGATAGTGTAGTAATGAACATTTTGGGGGTGAACTTGGAAAGGTTGCATCGTGTTTTATAAATATACTGTTTAACTGGATGTGTGAGATGTCTGGTCATCTAGATTGAGAGATGATCACTGAGAGAGCCTGACATTGTACCTGTGGTGGAGTATTTGCTAGGGTCTAATACCAGGATCCAGTCTAATAGGGAATTTAATGTCTTGCTATAATCTGTGGGGCTAATAATTATTAGTTGTGTGAAACCGTATAAGTTCACACTAGATGTAGGGGAGTTAACATTTATGTCCAACCAATTGACATTCACATCAGCTAGCAGTATTTTTTGTTGTGCAAATGTTATGGATAGCCAATGTAGGATATCTTCCATTATCGCTGTATTGTTGCCAGGAGGGATGTAAAGGACAGTAATACATATTTGTTTATAATTGTTTATTTTGGGGAAAGCAGTAAGAAGCTCTGCTGAACTGAATTTTGATATTGGTTTTCTCTAAGGGGAAACATGATAGGTCTTGGGAAATATTAAAGCAATGCCACCACCTTTCCTCTTTATACAGTCATTATGGATGATATTACAGCCATGAGATATAACTTTGAAGTCATTTATGCTGGGTTTAAGCTAGGTGTCAGTTACAGTGAGAACGTCAAGCTTTTGTTGGGTAATCCAGACATGTAGTTCAGCAGTTTTATTTCTTTTTTTTTAAATAAATTTTATTAAAAACATTTCTGAAAAATACAATTATTAACTGAAAACTGACCATATTATTTGATGTTAAAGATAAAAACAAAAACACTAATATAAAAAAAATACAATGAACTATGTACATCAATGTCCACTATACTACAAATAAATAAATTAAGTTAAAACAAGTGAATAAGATCAGATTAATACCTTTAAGTTATTAATTTTCTAATAATTCAATTATATTCATCTATTGAATATACACTGCTGTATTCCTAGAAGATCTAGGCTTTAATTGTCATTGATTCTAGTTTGGTCTTTAAAGTTTTGAAAGGAGGGAATTTGTAATGATTTCCAATTTCTAGTACTTTCTTTCATGGCTATGGACAGTACAGACCAAAGAAGCAAATATTTACTAGTTTTAACACAGGATGGGATTGGAGAATTAAATAAAACTAACACTTTAGTAAGAAGAAAGTTGTCAGTGAATATTGCTTGCAAGAAATTATTAATATCTTCCCAGAATTTTTTCAAGTGCAATCATAGAAAATATGTGACCAATCAGCATTCTGAACCTTCATACATCTCCAACAAAGAATATTTTCTTTATTCATCTTATTTATGTTATACAGTGTGATGAAAGATCGATTTAAAAATCTCCAGGTAAAGCTTCTCCATTTAAGTGATAAGATAGTTTTACCTGCTGACTGAAGAAAATTCAATTTATCTTTATCAGAAGGGTTATTATTATTAATGTCAGAGAAGTATTTCCAATAATTATCAGGGAAGATATCTAGATCTGATTTAACAGTTTTATATATATTTGAAAGGCTAATTTTACTTAAGTTATTCTGTTGAGTAAAAGCAATGAGTTTGGGAATTAAATTTTTAACTGAAGAAGGCATTAAATCAAATTTATTTTTGATATAATTTTTTGCTTCCTGTAAGTCAAGCCATAGTGATGAATCAAGGGCATTCTCTTCCAATAAAGTATTAATGGATTGCAATTCATTTTTTTAACATTTGATGCCAGTAAATCAAATGTTTTTGTTCAAATATTGACGTTTTATGAAAATGTGTAGAGAAAATAATCCCATGTGTGTAATGCTATGGGGAAAATAAGGACTAACCAGCTTTCATATGACTGAAATCTAAGAATGAAATTTTTAAAGGATTTTTAAATAATATTGATATAATTTGATATAAAATTTTGGGTGGGGCAAAGAGTAAAATATTCCTTTAGTTTTCATATAAATGTGTTATTTACTAGATTTAGCTTAAAGAGATCTTTATTATTTTTTAAGTTTTGTGATGGAGATAAAATAAAATCTTTCCATTTTGCTGAGTAATTACTATCTATAAGGTACAAAATAGTTTTAATAACTGAGGAAATTGAATATATTTCTAAATTTGGAAATGCAATGCCTCCATTATTTCAGTTATACATATGATATGATAAAGATATCCTAGGTTTAATTGGGTACCAAAGACATTTTTTAATCATGGTGTTAAACTTTTTAATTATTGTATAAGGTGGAGGAATAGATATAGACTGAACTATATATAAGATTTTTGGTAAAAGTATCATTTATATGATTGATAATTTCTCTTCTATTGAGAATTTTATTTTAGACCGTTTCTGTAGTAGTTTGTTTATTTCTTTTAAACTATTGTCGAAGTTCAATTTTTGTATTTCTTTTATATTATTGGCAATAATTATACCTAAATATTTCATATGTTGGGACTGTGGGATATATTTGTCATATTCATTTTGAATATTATGTTTTTTTGAGCCAGTTAACAAGATTTGTGTTTTATTGTGATTAAATTCAAGACATGAGTTTTTTTTAAAGTAATCTATATCATTAAATAATTCCTGAATTGTTGGCTTCTTACCTCCCAAAGTAATCAGTATGTCATCTGCAGACATTTGAATCTTTGAAGTTTTATTAAGATTTATATCAAAACCTTTAATATTGCTATTTCCTCTAATCAAGTTCGCCCAAGGTTCCATGACTAAAGTAAATAAAAGAGGGGATAAAGGACAACCTTGTTCAGTCCCTTTAGTTGTAGGTATGAACTGAGATATATTAGAACCAATTGTGACATAAGCTAGAAACCCTGTATATAACTGGGTGATAAGATTTATAAAATTATTTGAAAACTTAAGTTCCTGTAGGAGAATAAAAAGGTAATCCCAGTTGACTGTGTCAAAAGCACAGTTTATATCTAAACTAACTATAGTTATGTTATTTTTTAAGTTTTTAGTTGATTCAATTAAGGCTATTATTCTTTTAATGTTATCAAACGTTGTTCTATTTATTATGAAACCTGTTTGGTCCTCATCTACTAAATTGGGAAGAAAATATTCAAGCCTCTTTGCATATATAGACATGCACGTTTTATAGTCTGTGTTTAATAACGATATAGGTCTATATGAATTACATTTTGTAGGGTCTTTTTCAGGCTTTAAGATGGGAGAAATGAATGTATATTTCCATGATGGAGGGGTATTATTTTTATTTTGTATAGTATTAAAAACCGAAAGTAACAAAGTTAGAGCTTCATTCGGTAGAATTTTTTAGATTTCTGGAATAATATCGTCATTACCAGGTGCTTTGTTTTGTTTGAGTGTATTAATGTGTTCTTTGATTTCTTTTAATATAACTTGTCTATCAAATAACTTGGTTTGTTCTTCTCTTAGTCTTTTTTTAGTGTTTTTATTAATAAAAGCTTGAATATCTTTCTTTGGATTTATTAGTGTAGAAGACTGGTTAAGCTTAAGAAAAAAATCTGTAACTTCATTTAATATGTTATGTAAGTCATATACCTTTTTTTCTTTTGATGTGAATATATTTCTTTAATATGATTAAATTCGTTTAATCTTTTTACTTTATTGGCTAAAATATTCAAAGATCTGAGATTTATTGAAAAATTAATACATTTAAAATTTTCAAGACTAATCATAGTTTTATGGTTTAAGATTTCAAGATATTTCTTATTTAGAGATTTTATTTCATCTAGTTTGGATTTTTCCTGTTGATATTTTGATAACTCAAGATTCAAAATATCAAGTTTAGTTTGTATCTCCTTTAAATCTTTATCCCATAAAAGTCTTTTTTTTATACCTGTCAATTATTCTGCCATACAAATATGCCTTCATTGCATCCCAGATGAAATTTTCAGATGTATTATTGTTGGTATTAAATTCTAAAAAACTATGAACTTCTTCTAATATGAAGGGGTTAAAATATTTTAATTTAGTGATATATGCTGGTATCCTTTTTATCTGAATGTTGGTACCTGTATAGATATGTATATCAAAGGTTATAGAGTTATGATTTGAAAGGGGACAAACAGTAACTTTCACATTACTTAAAGAATAAGTTAAACTATTAGAGATAAAAACTCGGTGTATTCTTGAAAATGTGTTGTGTCTGTGTGAAAAGAGTGCATAGACTAATGATTTTGGGTTAGCATAATTATCAATGTCCTTCAGTAAAAAGGAATTTGAAAACTCTTTTAAAAGTTTGGCTGAACTCGAAACGTTTCTATTACCTTTAGAAGTAGAGTCTGAGCTATTAAAAATGCAGTTAAAATTGCCAGCTAATATAATATTGCCTTTAGAAAATTGGATAATATGATCTATATGTTGTTGTGCTGAGCTCTGTCCAAAGCCAGGAATCCAGTACATATTGAGTAGAGTGAAGATTAAGTTATTAAACTCTATGACAATAGAAGCTCCATACCTTTATTATCTTTGTATGCCTCTATAATTTTAGGTTGTGGTAATTTGTTATTCCAAAATATTGCAACACCTCTTTTTTTGAGAGTGCTCAGAACTAATGAGTAATGAAAAAGATTTAGATTCTAACTTGGAAACATCACCCTCTTACAAATTAGTTTCTTGCAGAAAAATTAATTGTGAGTTATTTAACTGGAGATGTTTATTCAAAGACCTTCTCTTGTTAGGGTTATTTAAACCATTTATGTTAAGGGAAATACAATGTAAAGATGCCATATTGTAAGAGTATTGGGGTATAATACATACTGATTAAAATTAAACCTGTAAGATGATACTAGTAAAATGTAAGAAATACAGCAAGATATACTGTGTGAAACATACGTAAAAATGTTAAGATTGAAATTATATGAATATATGAATACCTTTCTACTATATAGGAAATACAGCAAAATATATTGTGTGAAACATAGGTAAAAATGTTAAGATTGACATTATATGAATATATGAATACCTTTCTACTATACTTGTTTTAGTGAACATCAAAAAGAATACTATTGAAAAATAATAACAGAAGTTTATAACAATAAAACCCCTCAAAAACCCACCTGGAGTTATAAACTCCTAATTTGAGTGACATTAATCACCCAAATTAACAAATCTACTAGCAGCATATTTCTGTCAAGCTGCACCTAAGTATGAACTATTTCATAGATAAAAACATGGCTTGTGAATAATAATGTCTGTATTATACAAAGGGAGAAGTCATCATATAATCTGTGTTAGATTAGCTAATAAATAAGTTAACCAAAATTAAATTGCAACAAAGATTAACATGTTATAAGATTACACAAGACTAATATCATAGCCATAATATAAGAATGTAAAAATTGAAAAGGTCATTTTAAAGACTCTCATATTTATATTTATCAAAAATCTAACAATTAATACATTACCCAAGTAAGAAAGACTATTCATGGAGCTAGTAATGTGTAAGTGTGTCACCATAATACTGAATTCCCAATCATCAGGAGAAAAAGAAAACACGTTTACTTCTAATATTTATAATTTTTGTTGTTATATCCTAGTTTTCAGTGTTATGTTATGTTTAGTGAAAATATAATCAAGAAATTAAAATTAAATTATTTTTAAGACTGTAGGGTTAAGACTTTACTAAGATAATAAGTCTATATTGTTGAAAGAGACACTACAGTCAACTCTCTACAATGATACTTCATATTACAAAAGAAGTATATCAAAGTTGTTAGCAAACAGCTAAAGATGTAACTGCATAAATAGATATATCTAGATTTTCCTTTTACTTTTTAAGTTATCCTGATATAACCAGGAGATATATTAAACAAATCATTAGTAAGATATAATGTAACATTACAGAGGATATAACCTATATAGCTAAAGCAAAAAAATCTATCTAAAGTGAAAATTTTAACTATACTTATAGTCTAGGATATGTAATATAATTACCATTTTACAAGCATTCAACAAGGGTTATACGCACCTTAAATATAAAACAGGAATAAACCAAATCTATTTACAAATCTTAAACAATTTTTAAGATACAGATAGTTAAAGTAACACTTTAGTAAAGCTTTATATAGCTATGTATGCATTATGTTTTGTTATTTTATGTTACTTCTAATCTTTACATATCTAAAAAGCAAAAACAAGACTACTAATAATAAAAAGCAATATAAACCTAATTATTGAGATTGTATAAATTTGTACTGCTACTTAATACCTTGAAATAATTCTTCACTAAGGTTGCTTTAAGCTAATAAATAATGATTATTGTGTAAGATATTGGGACCTCCAGGTCTCCGCTAGAAAAAAGGCTACTCATCTCTGTGGGAGAATCCCAGACAATTGATATGAAACTAATATGCAATAATTAAATGAATAAGATTTTTTCAATATGTCTACACATGTATTTAAATACATGCATACACATACACAGACATACAAAGAGTATGAATCCAACATGTTTAGTTTAAAACTCTGCACATATCATATAATTTGCAGCATTCTAAGTATCATCTGTTCCAGTAGGTGTTAGAATACCAGTACCTTTAACAAATTTAGTTGCGACAGCATATTAATAACTGTTAATTTCATGTTATAGCCACTAATAATATCTAAACATGAATTATATTCTCAACAATGCAAGTGAATTCCAACTGTAGAATTAATATTTTAAAACAGGTATAGTCAATTTACTAAAGAAATGATCATTGTTAGGTTTTTATTATATTAAACTGACCCCTCTTTACCAACCAAATAAGTAACTATACCAGTTACTTTCCATGTTAAAATAATGTCTAACTTTCAGGCATCAAAGTCCTCATTACAGAATTTGTGATGGTTTTACCTTTTGTAGATAGTGAAAACTATGTTAATCTTGCTGTAAAGTCCAAAAGATAAAAAGGAAACATATACTGCCTTTTAAAAACATCCATCAAGCTGATGATGATGTCATAAGGCTCACTGAAGGAGTTCAGAGGTGCATGTGTCAAAATCACTGAGGCGTAAGTAGTGCGAGCACCCTCAAATTTTTCAGCGGGAAACTGCATTCAGTTCAGACAACAACAGAGGGCATCCTAAGTCTCGAGAGGCACTTGAGACACTCCAGCAAGACTCCGATGCTTTATTTTGTGTTATAACAGAAAGAGGCGAAAAGGAGAGAAAAAATAAAAAAAGAAACAATTCACGGATTTACCATGTTTTCAGATGCGCTATAATCCCAAAGCCACCAACGAACACATGGCTTAACTAAACAAACATAACGCCACAAAAAGGGGCACCAAACAAAGCCATTTACCCCCAAATAAAAAATAAGACATTATTATCATAAAGAAATGAGAATACGTTTCCTAAAACTACAATTAAATGCACATATTCAACAGCCCCAAACTGAAGCAAGCAATCAGCCAAAGAAACAACAGTAAATTAACATAAAGCATTATCAACAGGATACCTATCACATAATACCAGCAGCCACTCAGAAACATATACAATAAGTCAAATCATAGACAAAAGGGAATATAGACTAATTCAAATATAAATCTTAAACCATTTATATATGTACTAGATTAATATAAAAAAGGGAAGGGAAAAGACTGCAGAAAGAATGCATACCATAGAATCACAGCAATATGGAGCTACTTAGTATCAGTGAACAAAAACAAAATTAAACTAATGCAGTCAATGTATTTAAAGGCATATGTAAGCAAGGGACAATAAACAGATTATTTTTCCCTTTAATAAAACAGAGTAAATTTTAAAGTAAGTTAATATAGGCTATATACTATGAATTTTTTAGAAATAAATATTATAAGGAGAACTAAGATTATTAATAAGGTTATATGATAAAACAAGATGCTAATGGCAATTATAAAAATCTAATAAACTATTCAATAGGAAACACAAGCCAAAAACACAACATAATAAAGAATATATCAGCACTCACCTGTTGATCCATTTTCATTTTCCTAGACTACTGGGTCATAAGAAAAAATCTTATGTAAGAAAAGAAGAAAATAAAAACCATGTTGTAAAAAAGTTATTTTTTGAGTTTCTTCTTGTGCTCTACTGTTTTCCGGGTTCCATTTTTAGCAATTCTTTTAAGACTTGAACTAGCCCAGTCCATTTCGTATATTTTTTCCAATATTTTGTTAGATTTAATGTATTTGATAGCTGCATCTAGTTCCTCAAAAATCTTTGGACCGTCATGAAGGAAGATTTTCAGCCTTGCAGGGAAAAGCAGATGAGACTTTATTTGTGTTTTTTTTTTAAGTTCTTTAAGTAATGGTAGGAATTGTTTCCTTTTAGTTATGACAGATGTAGAATAGTCATTATCAAAACGTATGATGTTATCTTTGTATTTAATTGGTGACTTGGACCAAGCAATACAACTATTTCTTTATCATGAGTTGATAGAAATTTAACTATGATTTCGTGGAATTACTTTTGGTAAATTTGGATGTAGATAGAGACCTATGAGCTCTTTCTATACCAAAAGAAAGTGATTCAGGAAGCTGTAAAATTTCAGGTAGCCATGAAGTTAAAAATTTCTCCAAATTATTTTCTACTAGATTGTCTGGTAGCCCAAAGATCCTGATGTTACTTCTTCGAGATCTATTCTCAAGATCACCGATTTTAGTTTGAAGCAGGGAATTGTGCTTCAGAAGGAATTCTAAATTATGTTAATTTTGTTGTATTCTACTATCCATGTCATTTAGAGATGATTCGATACATGTAATTTGTTTCTTCTGCTGCTTAAGGTCTTGATGTAAAGTCTCCATTTGTTGAGAAGTATTTTCTTTAAAAACATCAATCTTCATATCCATTTTCTCATTTTTGTTGATAGTTCCTGAATAGTAGTTAAAAGAGTTTGAAACTCTTTTTTTATTGTTGAGTCCTGATGAGAGGATTTTGTGAAGGTCATGTTGAAGCCAGATGCCAGAAACTTGTCTCTTATTTTTTGTCAGGAAAAGTTAAAAAAAAACTTGAAAAATATTTTAATACTAACTAAATACACTATTAAATGAAACCAAATATATATAAAAAATGTTTTTTAGTTATAATTAAAAACTGTCATAAAAGATAGAAGGCAGAGCTGAGAGAAAGTGGTGCTATTCACGGCTTATCCTTGGCCACACCCCAGCAGTTTTATTTCTTATGCTTCTAACATTTATTGCAGCAAAAATTAGATCACCAGGGTTGAGGATTGACTATTGGTTGGTTAGAGAAGTGTGTGGGAGAGAATTATGTTTGTGTTCATTGTAATAGGTGGGACCAGGATTAGAGTGTATATTTCCTCCTAGGGGGACTTTAGTATATTGGGAAATTATGCATATTTGTTTTTTGGAGAGGATTCTTGCACTTGATTTGCTTTGGTTTGAGTTGAAGTGCAGTTAATCATTCTATATTTTGAATAAAGGTGAGGGGCAATATTAAATATGTTTGGTGCAATTTGTGGAGAGTGTAAAGAGGAAGTATGGCTAGGTGGTTGGGACAGATTTGGAGAGATGTTGCAAGATATTATTTAGTCATATAGGATGAAAGATGGCACGGTAGGAGGGGAAGAATAGAGCATCATCTGAAGAGTAGCATAATTAAGTACAGGAACTGTCAGGAAGGGGTAAGTAGCAATGAAGAAGGAAACAAGAAGTTGCAGGGCAGTAAGAGATTCAGTGAGGGTGAATTCTGAAAGCTGGTAGAGGATAGGTAAGGAGAGATTCTTTTTCTGTAAAAGAAGAGAGTTAGGTTGTCCTGCTGTCTTCTCTGGAATGTAAGGTATGTAGGGGTATGAAAGGCTAGAGTATAACAATGTAGTCAAAATAAGAAGAAATGAGTGTTTGTTTGGGAAAGTATACAATGTGGAATAGATAGGCGAGTGTAATGAGTTGGCAGATTTAAAAAATGCACAGAGTACTCTGTCAGAAATATTGGATAGCAAATCGGTGTAACTAAGGAAATGATTATTTTGAGCTGTGACACAGGATCTGAATTGGCTAGACATAGTAAGGCCTTGTTAAGTTTATTTCTGGCGGCTTCCAAAAAAAAAAAAAAAACAATGACTAGAAAATGAAAATCAAAGTCTAAACCAACTGTATTGGAGGTACTGAATATTGTAACAGATATAAGAGAAGTGGAATCTTTAAATAAATGCAGAGTAATATTCTGGAGGAAGAGTGAGGTTTAAGGGAAGGCAGAAATTGAGCAACTTAAGTATAGCTGGACTGAGGATAGTTATAAAAAGAATATATGTGATATATAATGTATGTAACTAGAAACATGTTAATATGGTTTGATTTCTTTTATATCTTATATTTAAGTTAACAATACCTTCTCATCTTCAAAGGCCACTGACCTACTCTGCTTGGAACTACCTGCAGTTGAGTCCCTCCACTGGTGCCTCTTGCCATTTTATTGAGACTGTCTAAGTTAGCAATACCTCCTCAGCTTCAAAGGTCACTGGCCTACCCTGCCTGGAACTACCTGCAGTCAAGTCCCTCCGCTGATGCCTCCTACCATTTAATTGAGACTGTCTAAGTATGGCCTGCTAAGTGCACTAGTCTGATACCTGAACTGTTGCTCCTGTGTAGGCTATTCTCTTGCACACCTCCAAGCCACTCCCTGCCTCCCCATCCTACCCTGGTCTCCCACTCTCTTACCTTCCTGCAACTGTCTTGACTCTCTTAAAGTTCCCTTCCTCCTATACCTCCCCCTGCTCATTATTCTGGTCTCTCTTTCACTGAACTGTCCCTCCTGCTTTTTCTCTAATTCCTTTCTGCCCATCTCCTGTTTCAGTACTCTGTATTACCACTGCCCCCTTTCCCTCAGACTTTACTCAGACTATCTCTGTGGGCTGCTTTACACCCCCATCTGTCTCTCCTATTCCCACTTCTGCCAAGCTTACCTGCTTACTGATTGTTACTTTTTAGAGATTCTCCATGGGTGTATGTCCCACTTGAACTATTCTTTCCATATACTGTACTACTGCTGTTTAGTCTAAGCACTAACATGTGTCTGCTTGTACCAGATACTAGAACTGCTCCCTCTACTTACCCATTTTCCCCCTCCCCTCTATCCTTCTGACCTGCTGTTATAGCTGTTCTGTCCAGTTTCTACCACTTTTTCACTCCTCTGGTCCTCCCTTCCTTTCAATGCTATCGCCGTAAGCTACCCATGATCCTTTGTGCCCTTTAAACCTTACCAGCAGTTCTCCCACACCATCTTTATTCTTCTGTCTCTCTCTCCCCTTATCAAGTGGTCCCATGGTGTGCTCCAGCTAACACAGGTGAATGTCTCACTTGTTATTTCTGTTGCTTTTACATTAATTTAAACTTTTTGTTGATACTGTTGTATCGTCTAAGGATTTTTGATCTGGAAAGCTGAAAACTGTACTGCATTTTGCTATAACTACCAATTGCTCTTGTGTATTGTCAGCATTCCATCCGCTGATTCTCAGCTAATCTGACAACAATTTAAACTTTTTGTTGATATTGTAGTGTCGTCTATGGATTTGGCTCAGGAAAGCTAAAACCTGCACTTGCTTTCTGTTATAATCTACCAAACTCCTCTTGTGTATTGTCAGCTTTCAATCAACTGTTGTTTCCCCATAATAAACATACTTTTCCACTTTAAGGTCATTTCTTACTAATACACACATAACAACCATCTTAGCTTGCAGTGGTGTACTGTTTTAAGGAGTATTACTCTTACATATGACAAAAACTAATTAATATCCACTAGTGGCCTTCTTTTCAGCATTTTATAGATATACACACCTCATTCAGCTGTTGGTCCCTTTAATTTAGCTTATTTCATCTCTCTGTGGTTTGTACTCACTGTTATTCAGATAGTGACTACTGTAGCCTATGGTTGCTTATTTTTTAGAGTACTACCCATACACTTAACACATATTGCTTTACTTTCCATTAGCGGCATTCAGGAAACCTGAAAACAGTACTTGCATTTGCTAAATCTGCCTAATTGTGCTTTTTCACAGTGCTTTTTATTACACAACTCCCTGACTGCTATTGTGATAGTTACCCTGGTGTTGTTACTCATACACAATAACTGTGCTGTATTCTCCAATTGATAAGACTCCTTTCTCACAATGTTTATTGCTTTGTAATATGAGTAGTACCTATCAGAATTGCCTTCTGAACTGTGAATGGTCTATGACCTACTGAGTATATTAGTTACATATTTTAATCATGCTAAAAGTAATATCTTGAACTGTGATAGGTGATATGCTGTTGAGTAATTCTGTTAAATTGTCCTTATGTAATCTGTAAGTTCACCGTCTGCTTTACCAATATGCATGGTATATGTACATGATTTAGCTGCTTACTGTTGTACTAGTGACTTTAGTCCTCTGTAGTTAATACCCATACTTATTGTATTTGTTCTGCTTTGAAGGTTTCCTCAGCTACAAGCAATTGCTTCTAACTGTACAGTATTTTCCCTTATCCCTCCATTATCCCTGTAGTGGTTATCCCTCCTTGCTCATCCCTTAGACTCTCACCAGCAGTCACTTACCTGCACACTTCCACTCCATCCTTCCACTCACTGAACCCACCTGCACTGTCCCCCCAGCACCTCTGCTTCCACCCAGAGCCCCTCACTTACCTCAAGGCCTTAGTCACCTGTAGCTCTCGCCAGCACCCTCTTTTTAATACATCCCACTTCATCCCCCATTAATCTACCCAATACCCCCCCCCCCCCACACACACACACACACTGATACTTGCCCAGTTATTTGTATCACTTTCTCGGGTTCCACTTCTCCCTAACCACACTTCTTATTTCTCCTTTTTCATGTTAGCAATACCTCCTCATCTTCAAAGGACACTGACCTACCCTGCCTGGAACTACCTGCAGTTGAGTCCCTCCACTGGTGCCTCCTGCCATTTAATTGAGACTGTCCAAGTATGTTCTGCTAAGTTCACTAGTCTTATACCTGAACTCCCCATCCTACCCTGCTCCCCCACTCTCCTACCTTCCTGCAACTATCTTGACTCTCTTAAAGTTCCCTGCCTTCTACACCCCCCCCCCCCTCCCGCTCATTATTCTGGTCTCTCGTCACTGAACTGTCTCTCCTGCTTTTTCTCTATTTCCTTTCTGGCCATCTCCTGTTTCAGTACTTTGTTTTACCACTGCCTCCTTTTCCACAGGCTTTACTCAGACTATCTCTCTGGGCTGCTCTACACCCCCTCTGTCTCTCCTATTCCCCACTTCTGCCAAGCTTACCCATATATTGATTGTTTCATTTCAGAGATTCTCCATCAGTGTAGCCACGCTCTCTTTGCTCCCTACCCTACCCCCCATTCCCACACCCCCCCACTTTGATTACATTATTATCCAATTTCTCCCCTTCCTGTTCTGCTCAACCACTCGCAATCCATTTCCTGCCTAAGCTCACACCCAGCCGTTCAACACCCAAAATTAAAATACCTCACTTCCTACTTCCAATCTCCTCCACAACTCATCTTTCACATACTCTCACTGTACTACTCCTTGTCTTTACCACACCACTTCTCATACTCCTCTCTGCACTATCCTCCTATCACTTCCTCACACCCTACTGTCATATTTGCTCCCCTAACTCTAGCATCTCTGATACATCACAACTACTCACTCATTAGCAAATCCAAATCTAAACTCTATAACTATCTCCTACAATTACCTCCACTCACATTCTTTAGTAAAAACGTCCCCCTCTCTGGTGACATCCAACCCAACCCAGGCCCCCTCTCTTGCTCTCACAGCCAACTACCCCACAAGACTCCCTCCACCTCCCACTCCCCTCAAGTTTCAATCCATCCTCATCCTCCCATTCAACACTCTCCTTTATACAAATGCCTAGCTATCTACTCACTAAATATGCAAAGCTTCACTAACAAAATCTCTGAACTACATTTATGGATAGCCCACATATCCCCTCACATTCTATCCATATCTAAAACCTGGCTCAAACATCACATCACAGACAACGAAATTCTCCCACCAGGCTGTAATATCTACCGCTCAGACAGACTCCCAAAAAAAGAGGAGAACTCCCAAAAAAAGAGGAGATGTAGCCATCTTCTACTCTAATGGCCTAAATCTCTAACCTGTCTCCATCCCTATCCCAGACTTCTACCCAGTTGAACTATTCATCCAAAATTGCCACCTTAACCCACACAAGAAATTTGCTATTGTTTCCATTTATATCCCCCAGAAACAATATCCCCACCCTAGAAAACATCTTATCCTGGTTTTCCCATAACATGCACTATGAAACCCTAATCCTCGGTGATGTCAATATAGACTGGGCCAAACTTTCTACTGACTCTTCACAATTTAGTATAAATCTTCACAGATTCCATCAACTGTTAACATCCCCCACCTGCCTGCATAAAACCTCACCATCCAGCTCTACTGTAGACTGCATTCTCACTAATTCCCCCAACCTCTACCATAGCCCAACCACCCTACCTAACTCTCTAAGTGATCATCTCCGCCCTCTATTCTAAGGCACTCCAACCAAACACCCAAATCTCATCTTTATAGAGACTGTTGCAAACTTACTAACTTTAATATCACTCAGTTTAACTCCATACTGTCTAATATTGACTGGTCCATCCTTAGGCAAATCCCTCTCAATGATGCAGTGAGTAAATTTAATAGCATCTTTCTGAGCACCCTCAACTCCCTTGCTCCCTCCAGAAGAATTAGAATCAAACCAAATTAGACCCCTGGCTTTCCAAAGATACCAGATCCCTCATGCACAAAAGAGATAGTGCTTGGAAAGGCTGGGTTAAAAAAAAACAACCCCTGCTCCACAATTATACACAACTAAGGAATCTTGTCAAGAAACAAATCAATAATAATAAAAAATCCTACTATAACTCTGCCCAACTCAATGGCAAATCCAACCCACGTACGTTCTGGTCGACTTTAAACTATATTCTTTCTCCAGGCCACCCTTCCAACCCCTCCCCTTTTCCAAATAAATTACCACTAGAGACTGCTTCCCTCCTCAACAAACATTTCATTGACATTATCCAAAACCTCACACCCTCTAATTGTAACCCCATCTCTCCCTACTCCCCCCCCACCCACTCAACAAAAGCCTCTTCTCCTTCCACCCTGTTCCCACTTCCTACATCAAATCACTTCTTCTGAAACTTAAATCCTGCTCACCCTCCACAGATAATCTCCCCTCTACCTTCCTCAAATTGGCTGCTGAATCTATTGCCTATCCTGCATCCATTCTCATCAATAGATCAATCTAAGAAGCTACAGTTCCTCTCATCCGGAAGTCCTTTTTCACTATCCCCCTGCATAAAGGTGGAAACTCAACTAACAACTGCTTCCCTCCTCAACAAACATTTCATTGACATTATCCAAAACCTCACACCCTCTAATTGTAACCCCATCTCTCCCTACTCCCCCCACCCACTCAACAAAAGCCTCTTCTCCTTCCACCCTGTTCCCACTTCCTACATCAAATCACTTCTTCTGAAACTTAAACCCTGCTCACCCTCCACAGATAATCTCCTCTCTACCTTCCTCAAATTGGCTGCTGAATCTATCGCCTATCCTGCATCCATTCTCATCAATAGATCAATCTAAGAAGCTACAGTTCCTGTCATCCGGAAGTCCTTTTTCACCATCTCCCTGCATAAAGGTGGAAACTCAACTAACTCATCTAACTACAGAACCCTCGCCATCCTATCCCCCCTCTCTAAAATACTTGAAAAATGCATTCATACACAACTTCTCAGCTGTTTCCTATAATATAACCTTCTCACTCCCGCTTAGCATGGTTTCCGTCCTAACCATAGCGCAACAACTGCTCTCCTATCTTTTACTTGTACTGTAGCTGAGGCCTGTGATAACAATCAACTTGTATCCTGTCTCTTTCTTGACCTATCCAAAGCTTTTGATACAGTCTCTCACCCTATACTGCTATCTAAACTTGCTAACCTCAACCTATCTACTACCTCCTTAGCCTGGTTCTCCAGCTATCTCTCCTTTAGGTAGTAATCAGTCAGATGGCTCTCATCCTGCTCTCCCTATAGTCCAGTCCCTTTTGGCATTCCGCAAGGTTCCATCCTGGGTCCCCTCCTGTTTAACATTTTTACTAATGAACTCTGTACATCCTGTCAACAATCCTCCCTCATCCAATATGCAGATGGCTCAACTCTCATCTCTAACTCCAGAAATATCTCTGAACTTCTGACCCTAACACAAAACACTTTTCTATCCACGGAAAAGTGGCTGTCCGATAATCTACTCATCCTTAACCCAAAAAAGACTAAACTCTTGCTGTTTCTTCCCCATTCCCTCTCTTATCATAAATCAGCCTTCACTATTACATCCTCTAATGATACTATCGTAAAACCCAAATCCCACGCAAAGCTCTTAGGTGTTATCATACATGATGAACTTAAGTTTAACCATTACATACTCCAATGTATAAAAAAAACTCACCAGAAAGTAGGATTACTATATCGAAACAAAAAATTCCGAAATCCCAATGCCAGACTCTCCCTGCCACAAGCTCTTCTCCTCCCTTCCCTTCTATACACTGTCCCAGTTCTAACTGATATTCAATCCACAACCTTCCTCATACTTCAACAAACATACCACAAAATAGCTAGATTCATCACGAATTCCACCTACAACTCACACCACTGCCTATCACTAAACACTCTCCAATGGCTTGAACTTCTCCAACAACTCCTTTTATCACAATTTCAAATACTACACAATATTCTATACAAACCATATTCCTGCCCTGCTCTAGCCTCTCTTATATCTACCTACTCCTCATCTCGGACCCTGTGCACCTCTAACCAGCAACTTCTGGAAATATACCATCCAAAAAAATGTGGGAAAACTTCTGTATAAATGCTCCCTAGCTTAAGTTTGGAACAAACTTCCTGTACACATTCGCTCCATTACCCACCCTCTACAGTTCAAAAAAGAGAAGTTAAACTGCACCTTCTCAACTCCAAGATCTGCCCCTGCCATGTCCCCACCTAACCTCTTCTTCTCCCTTGTTTCATATCCCCATCACTTGCATATGTATATTATCTCCCTATCTCTTAACTAGTAACCTTTGAGGTGTTTACCTAGTCAGCTCATCCTCTCAAAAGCGAACACTACAATATTGCAATGTATATTCATTTTTATAACTCTTTGTATAAACGCTACTTGCTGATGCACTATGTGTTTTTTCAAACTGTCTACTCTATCACTGTTGTACTTCTAATTTTTGTACTATCTTGAAGTGTGAATTTGTTATAAATACTGTAAAATGTTGAGTGTGAATTTTAATCTGTAATGTCTTTGCAATCTGAAATGTGTTTTAATCTGGAGCTTTTCTCCTCGGGTCTCCACTGAAAATGGGCTTCGGGCCCAGTTGGACCAACTCGGTTAACAAATGTCAGTAAATAAATAAATAAATATTAATGTATGCTTGCCTGTGTCTTTAGTGATAATTTAATAAAGGTGCTAACAAAGAGTACATATTTACTTTCTAGCCAAGGAGGATAGGCAGCTGAACTCTGTTGAGTGCTGACAGATGGTGGAGGCACCTCTCCTAGCAGCAGTGTGTGAATGACCTTTGTGGCAGTTCACTGCAGAACTGTGGTTATATTTATGGAATCTGTCTGTAATCATTTGTTTCCTGTTGTGCTCTCTTTCTGCAGGTCTAATTGTTGAAGAGGAAAAACTGAGGCCATAGTCACATTGGACTGTGCTATCTGATCCCGCTGATGCTGTACAGCCAGTGGATGTAAGGTCTGCCTTTCAGCAGGGTGGATGCTGGTCCCAGTGATGTTGAGGTTTCACTGGTATCTTTCATCTCTGCTTCTCTAGAGGGGGTGGAAGCTGTACTTATGAAAGTGGATCACTGGGGGACTCCCCTTCTCAGTCTGATCCTGGAAGCTGCTGAGGTGCAGTGGCAACTGGATGCCTGCCTTAGTAATGTGGAGTGCTTTCTGACATGTTTAATAGTGTTGTAATTAGCAGCCTCTGTCCACTGAGCCACTGGGGAGCAGTCTCAGAAAATTGGCCATGCAGGTGTGTGATGCTTTTATCGGTTGACCACTGGACCAGCCAGGCCTATCCTGTCCCCATCCTGGTGTTCTCCCTCCCTGATGTGTCATTCTTCATTCTTTGTTTATTATCCAACTTTCCCCATCACCTCTTGTCTGCTTTCTGTATGGCTGTCCATTTTGTGTACATACTGACCCCATCTGTGGCATAGTGCTCCTGTCTGTCTAAGTTTGTGTTTTATGTCTGTCTGTCCTGTTACTTGCACTCCTCTCCTATCCCAGCCACATGTCAATCACTACCTTCTCCACCTATACTCCTTTTGTAAGTCTTACAAAAGGGGCTCTTTCCTTACAAAAAAGATACCCTTTCCCTCTCCAACCTTTATGCAGTATGGTTGCCCTTCTGTGTTCACCTCTTGCTATTCTGCCCTTTCCTACTTTTATATTTACCCCACTTCTTCTCCCTTTATGTGGCTGTCTGGTGACCACTATGCTGCCCTTCTGGTGCGGGATGGAGATGAGATGTAGCAGTGATATGTTATTTTGCATGTGTGAATGTGCATTGACTCAGCTGCATTAGCCAGCCTTAGCCATAATATCCGTCATGCTAGTCATGTGCTCAAATTTAGTTCTGCATTTACCATAGAGTACCTACTTAGGTTTAGCCTATTATTGATGTGGCTTTCTTTACTTATGCAGTCCTGTGCTCAGACTACCAGAACTATTCTTTGCCTAGTACTTGTCTTATTAGCTCTATGGCTCTTTGCACTGTGATCTCCTCAGAAGTGAAGTACAGCTCTTGTCTTTGAATCCTCTCCAGTGTGAGTTTAAAATGGAAATCTAAGAGAAGTGTACGGTAGAAGGAAAGAAATAACAGCAACAACAAAAACTCAAAATGGATTTTGCAGTAGTCCTTCCAGATGGCTTAAAGTTAGGTGTGTAGTGAGAAAACAGAACAAAAAAAGATGGTGAGATATTGAGATATAAAGAAAAAATAAATAAATCCGTGCAGAAGGCAGACATCATTGGAAGTAGATAACTTGTAGATGTTCATCATATTGATCACTTCTGCAGTAGCCTTAGCTATATGGGTTATATCCTGTCAAGGATATAGTAGCTGGTCAATTTCCAAAGCTTCAGAACACTTTCCACATGCTCAAACTGTCAAGCAGCTCAAGCTGAGCTTGGATGCAAAGCCATTCAGAGTTTTACTGCTGCCAAAGAGTACATTCCTCTAAAGATTTTGAGGATTGATGGTAGGCTTATACTTTCCTTTGAGGAAAAAGAACTTCCATTAAATTAATTTTGTTGATGTTTTATTACTTTCCTCTTCAGGAAAGTTATTTTAAAGGTTGTTTGTTTTAATGGACTGTCTCAAGACTGTAATATACTTTTAAAAGGAGCACTCATTTTTTAAAAGTAGAGTAAAGTAACTGAAAAAAATTTTTTCTGTGGAGAAATTGTGCTTATTTTTATTTTACGGGGTTGGCATAGTGTTTTAAAGTGATTTTTACTGTGTTTTTCCTGTCAAAAAAGTAACTCTTGTAGCCTTGTAGTATTCACTAGAAACTCCTGCTTGTCTTCTATGGGAAAGAGGCACCATTTTCGGCTTAACCATGGAATAGACTACCAGTCCCATGGTCAGTACTTCTTCCAGCCGCAGAAAGAAAAAGTTAAGCAAACAGCCTTTGCCACCACAGCAGGCTAGCAGTTTACTGACATGCAGGTGGGTGACTCTGCTGTGGCGATTTGTTGCACCTCATACCACTCATCTTTACCCAGGATCCATCTGGTGTAGCATCTACAGTCATTATGGACAAAGGATTAGCCACATCATCTGTGGTTGTTGCGGTCCCCTCAGGGGGCAAAGAAGAGCCACTCTTGTCGGTCCTGGGAGAGGGAACAGGGAAGGTTTCCCCGTTGTGTCAGAATACAATGCCCATCCCTGGGAAAGCAGCTGCTGCCAGTGGTAACACTCATGGCCCCATTTTTTTCCTGTCAAAAAGAAGCAGAAAACCAAGCATATCTCTACTCCTTCTCAAATTTCTTTGGATAGGAGTAGTTTTCTGGGTCTGGCTCACGGTTTACTACAGGGTGTTAACCCTTCTTGTAAAGTAGTTTTTGGAAAAAGAAAGAGGGATTCATCTTTTCCTGAAGAGATTCAAGATTCTGAATCTGACCCGGAAAAAGTAGGAAGGGATACAGGGTTTCTTACTCAGATTTCTGATTTAGACAGAGGAAAGCTCGATTTCTAGTTCTTTCTGTGGAGGTTTCTCTTTCTCTGAGACTGTTGCTAGAGTATGCTAGTGTTTTAACACTGAAGTTTCAAAGTCAGACAAATGCCACTAAAAAGGCAGATAGAACGTATAAAGTTCCTTAGTCTTTTAATTATTTATACACTGTTTCTAAACCTGACCCAGCAGCTTTAGCTTTAGTTGATCCCACTGCTGCCAATTCTAATCCTACTCTTTCTGATAAGCTTGGGAAAATTATTGATAGGTATGAGGGAAAACGTGTATAATTCTGCAGTTTTAATTTTCAGAATTTTGAATTGTCAGGCTCATATGTTAAAGTTTTTTCTGAGAAATTGTGAAAGTATGAGGAATGTATTTTCTTCTTGTAAGGAAACAGCTGCTGTAAATAACTTTGTTTCTTCTGTTGCACAGATCAGTAGTCATTGCTTGCAGTAGTGTATATGACACTGTTGATACTTTTCCAAAGGTTATGGCTACTGGTTCTGTTTTGAGGAGGTTTGCATGGCTGCATTCTCAGAACTGCCCAGATGATGTTAAAAATGAGATTTTAAATTCTCCTTTGGACAGAGATTTAGTGTATGCCCCCTCTGCTGTAGAGGTGATCAAAAAGTGGGATGAAAGGGGCAAGCCGAACCAGGGAATCTTTAAGATTTTTCAGCCCTTCTTTTTCAAATTGTCCAAGGGATTTTCTATCTCCTCATCTAGTTTTGGAAAAAAAACCCAGAATAAACAGTCTGAACAAAATTCAGGTGAACAGACATTTAATAAGAAATGGCAAGGGGGTTCTGAAATGAAGCCTAGAACCTCCCAAAACCAAGGACAGTCCAACAAGTCTGAATGACGGTTCAAGAGACCTTGTGAACCCCTCCCACCCAGGTGTGGCTCGTGCTATAGGACTGCAGGACTGCAGCCCTCCCACCTAAAAAACAAATAAAAATAAAACCGAGAAACACAAAAACAAACACCGTAAATTCACGGAAGTGTGCGCATGTGCGCACGCTCTAAAATAGATGGGAATACTCTCAGACTGCTTTCTCAGCAGTCTAGATAGGGGGAATGGCATCTCGGCCACAAGATGCCCAGCAGTCTGTGCGGCAGTGACATCAAGGAATGGAGGCACTCCGGACTGCAGCAACAGGCTGGACCACAGTCGCAAGGATTTGCACTGTTCAGGATGGACCAATCGTGAGGAATACGGTTGTTCGTTGGCGGCAATGGGACTGTTTGGATATCGGCAGCAAGGGGAGCATTTATTTAGACATTATATCGGCATCAGTTATTTGGCTCATCGGCAAGGGTAAGCAGGTGTGTGTGTGTGTGTGTGTGTGTGTGTGTGTGTGTGTGCGTGCCCCAGTTGCTATATACTGGTGGCTAGAGCAAACTCATGGTGATGTGGTAGGGAATACCTCAGGCTTGAACCCTGTACCTTGTATGCAGGTGTTAAGGGCCTGAATTCCCCACCCACCACCATTTGTAAAGAATTTGCAGATTTTTGCCTCATATTTGATTTGTTCTGTTCCTCATAATATCTGTGGTTTCTAAATGTTTAAATGCTTAGATATTTGATGGTGCAGTGGTAGCATTGTTGCCTCACAGGTTCTCAGGTTTGATTCTTGGCTGGGGTGCCTTCTTTGTGGGGTCTGCATCTTCTCCCTGTGTTAGTGTGGGTTTGCTTTTGTGTCCTCCCATGTTAGAAAGACATGTCTGCATTATTGCTTCCTGGGCCTCTGCTGAAAATTGTTTTTGTTCCAAGTCAGACTGTCATGGTTAACAAATGTTAAATAAAATTGACAGGTATTTGAATTTCAGACTTCAGGTTTCTGAATGCTTAATTCCTTAAATATTTGATGGTGCAGTGGTAGTATTGTTACCTCACAGCTATAGGTTTTCTGGTTTGATTCTTGAGTCTGCATCGCCTCCCTGTGTTTGTGTGGATTTGCTCTGGGGTCCTGCCATCTTACAAAGACAGGTGTCTACAGTATTTCTCCCCGGGCCTCTGCTGAAAATTGTTTTTGTTCTGTCAGAAGTAAAATTGACAGGCATTTGAATTTCAGACTTCATATTCTTCAGAAAATACATAGAAACACCTTTTATTCTAGCAATTTTTTAAGTTTATAAGATGAATATTTGAAATTTGTCCCTATTTTTGGGACCGTATTCCCCCATTACTGGCTTTGTCCAGGTTTTTTGTGCTAAGATTGACAGCTATGGCAAGTACTGAATTCACTGAATATGTTTGAGGGCTGTATTCTCTCATTACTTGGTTTGTCCAGATGTTTTGTGCTAAGAGGTTGACAGCTATGGTGAGAACTGAATCCACCAAATGATAGCCATTTAAGTTTTAGTCTTCCTCTCTTTCACAAAGCAGCGGATTTGGCGTAGTGGTATTTTGCTCTGACTGTTTTGCACAGGGACCTTGGCAGTAAAATGTATGGTGGTAACACAGCATTTTATTCTAGCAACTGTCCAAGATTATACAAGCAATGTTTAATGTGTCCCTGTTTTTTGGGCTTTTGACCCCCCCCCAATAAATGTTGGCATTTTCCAGATTTCTTGTGCTGCGAAGTTGAGATGCAGTTGAGTATTGAGTAGATTTTACAAGGAGCTGAGAGCTGCAGGGGAAGAGAAGTTTAGTGCTGCTTATGCTGAGTCTGCTTGCATTGTTAATAGCACAACAGGATGTGTACTTGCTTTTGATGCAGACTGCTGTGGGTTTTACTCCCACAAGGGGTGGATGCTGCCATACTCAGAATGTCCTCTTTGGCGAAGATACTAACTATGAGCCTGTTATCAGTTTGCCATCCATTTCCTATTGCAATATTACTAGCTTATCATTTTTTAATGTAATATAGACAATTTATTCCTCAGGGGCAATAGACACTTTATTTTTCGATGAAACCATGAAATATAAAGGTGTTTGCTAACAGCAACCTCTTCATTAGTTACAGATTTCTTTAATGTGGAATTATTTAGACGACTTTTACTTCTTCAGAGATTGAGCATATTTACTGATAATGGTGGACTGTAGAAGTTTGAGTAGACTTTTATGATGGAAATGTTCTGAACTGGGCAGTTTTATCATTATGGGTGCATGCATTTTGTTTCATTGTTTACTGGAAAAATGTTCTGAATTGGGCAGTTTTGTCATTATTGGTGCATGCATTTTGTTTCATTGTTTACTGGAAAAATGTTCAAAACAAATTTAAAATGCCGTCTAACAACTGTACTGTACTGTATTGTACAAGGAATATAATTTAGTACAATCAGGAAGGTGCATCAAAGAGCACATGTATGTTTCATGTGCAAGGGGCCTATGATTTGAAAACAGCCCAAAGTTAATCTTTATCTGCCACTGGCAAAATGTATTTTCTTTGAATGTGAGTTTCAAGGGCAGAGAGGTTTTAATGCTAAGTCTGTTTTCATTGTGAGATTGCATTGCTTTGTTTAGCAGATGTCTTAGTGATTGTGCTGTAAAATACAAAATAAAACTTTCAAATGAAGTCGAAATCATCATAGAAGTAAAGCATTATGCACATTAGTGTTTATGGTAAATGGAGTGAAATAGCCAAGTAATGGATCATTGAAATGGCTGCAGGGCGGACGCTCCATTCGACCATGATTTTGTGAGGGGGAAGGGCGGCAAACCAAAGATAGCCCCAGCTGAACTATACCTCCCAAATGTCCAGATTTTCACAGAATGAATAGATTTTTGCTTCTTATTTTTGGTTTGTTCCTCATAAAATTTGTGGTTTTCTGGCAAATCATTTAGGAATTAAGTCACTAAATAATGACACACTGACTTTCAGACTTCATAACCTTCAGAAAAATGCATGCTAAAGTAAGACCTGTTATTCTATCAACTGTCTCAGTTTATACAAGAGCAATTTTTAATACTGTTTATATGTTCTCCCAATATATTTGGCCTTGTCCAGATTTATTGCATTAACAGGTTGAGAGGTACTTGCAGATAAATTGCTTTATAGAATTAGGCATAGCCAACCCTCTCAACTGTCCCCAATTTTGGCTCAAAATGTTGCTCTTCCCCTTAATAATCCCTCCACAAAATAGCAATTTTGGAAGAAAACATGGAGGGTTTACAATTAAGAAATAACTGCAATAATCAGAGTTATAGATTACTTTTATTTCAGAAATGCATGTAGATTATTTTATTTTGTCAGCTGCTCAAGTTAGCAGTACTAATATTAAAGTGTCGCTTTTTTGACAGGTTCCCAGCTGTATTGTGTGGCTATTTTATATTTCTGCATCACATTTTTGATCAATTTTTCATAAAATTGTACTTTTGTTTGGCAAATTAGTGACAAATCATTAAAGACTGAAGTTAGAAAATAATGACAGACATTTGAGTTTCAGAGTTCATATCCTTCAGAACATTCATACTAATGCAATACCTATTCTATTATCTTTCTAAGTTTATAAGAGCAATATTTAAAAATTGTCCTTATTGGGCCTTTGTCCCACTTATATGTATGGCTTTGTCCAGATTTCTTGCTCTGAGGTTGAGAGATATGACAAATGTGTCAAGACCATCACCGTCAGCCAGAGACATTTCAAATTGTGACATACTTGTTGCACCCCACTCCCCCATCTAGTGACTCTGGATGTGTCCAAGCAAGGCAAGGAGTAGTTTTGCAGTGTAAATGTGCAGAGTATTCCAAGGTAGACACAAGTACTACAGTGGCTTTTCATCTCTCCTTGATTTTGCAGAATGGTCTGGTTTCTGTCATATTTTTGTACTGTTGATTTATGCTTATTACTCAGAAAGTGCTTGTTGCTCTGTGTTTAAGTAGCAATGCTTTAATGACCATCAGGTAGCTTGTCTGAGATCGTAAGATGCAAGTACGCTTTAATAAGCATACAGTTAAAGAACTGCAAACATTGAAAGCCTTTCTGTTGTTGCCATGCAGAGAATACTTAACTAGATAATGTATAAGCCTTGGGTATTGAAATGCATATGACAATATTTGTAATAAAGGACAGGATTACATTATTTTAAGAAGCTCATTACACTTGGAGACTTCCAGTCATCTCTGCAGGCTTTACCCGTAAACTAAACACAATGCCAATCATGTGTGGCCCATAACCTGTACAGTAATCCTTTAAGCAATGTATCTTGAGCTTGTTTCTTGTTTGCTTTTCATTTTTTACTTTGATCATGTTTTCCCCATGAAACAAGTAGATAGTTGTCAGGCAGCAGGTCTTTTTTGGATAAGAAACATTTTTAGAAGTGGGGGCATCACAGAGATTTCTACTTTCAGCATGTTACTTGGTACTTTAATAAAGCTGAATATAAATTATAATTAGAACTGCAGTGCAAGGAGAAGTGGTTTGAGTTGAGTGCTGTTTGTTTTTCTTATACTTGATTTTGACTGGCATTTCAGTAATGTATTTAAAAAGTAATTTATTTTTTCATGCCTCACAACCTTTTTGTTTTCTATCTAGATATTAAGTAAGCTGTTATGCAGCCAATGCATCGAAATATTTTTATTCTTCTACGCTTCATTTTGTCTTGATTGGACTCTCATAATGATGGTTTGGCATCCAGGGCAGCATATTTAATTAAATTATTTTTTTGTGGTTTTGAGCATAGCCCCTCCCCTTTCTAGTTGGCCACACCCCTTCCCATTGACCCCACCCATTCAGCTGTCTCCTGCAGCCCCCCTTTGATTTGTAATCACCAGCCACCACTGCTCCCACCCAACCTTTTTTTTTCTTCTAGAAAGTCTGAATCTCCATTTTTCTCTTTGGCAACAGATTGTTTCAGACGATTTGGTTCTGAAAATTATTCATCAAGATTACAGATGGCATTTGGTTCTGAAAATTATTCATCAAGATTATAGGTGACAGTGTGAGGAAATTCCTTCATTCTAGGGGGTCATTATTCATCCTCCTGATCAGAGTCTTTGTTTCCACCTGTTCTTCATCACGTGCTGTCCCAAGGAGTGATAGAACCAGTTGCCCCTTCCCAAGGGGAGGAAGGAGTGATTATTCAAAGAAAGAAATTGCTTGAAGACCTTTTTGGATGTTTCTTTCTTAAACCTGTTTGTGATAGTGCTCAAATTCAAAATGTTGTCACTTCATAACCTATTACCTCTTTTTCCTCTTTCATGTTTTCTGGCAACACTAGACTTAAAGGAAGCTTACCATCACACCCCTGTTCTTCCAGGCTTAAGGCTTTGTGTGTCTGGATCACATTATCTGTTTTCTGCCTTAACCTTGGGACTATCCATTGCACCAGATGTATTCACAAAGTATGTAGCTCCAGTTATAGCTCATTGTAGGCTACAGGGTATCCACATTTTTTCCATATTTAGACAACTTGCCTATCTTTGCAGAGTCTTTTTCAAAAGACCGTCTCACTTGAGTGAGATATCCCTTACAGAAGCTGAGATTCCAAGTGAACATTCAAAAGTCTTTTTTGACTCCTTCACAAAGGATTGTGTTCCTAGGATGTCAATTAGACACCTTGGGTCAAAGGGCTTTTCTTCCACAGGAAAGCAGTAGATCTTTATTTAGATCTGTTTCTAAGATTTTCCACTCAGACTTTGGTCACTACAAGGAAATACCTCAGTATGTTGGGTCTTATGGCATCTATGATTTTTGTGATATCGTTGGCAAGATTCCACATGAGAAAGATACAGTAGTATCTGAAATATCTCTGGTCCCAACATCAACTTTTTTATAGTTTGGAATCCCAGTGTTGGGATTTGTCAGAAGAGAAATCTTTTGGTGGAGACAACAGGTATCCTTAAATCCATGTCTCCCCTTCTCCCTGATTGCTCCAAAGTAGTCAGTCACCACAGATGCTTCGTACTTTGCTTGTGGAGCACTTTCAAGAGGGATAAAAGGGCAGGGTGTGTAGGACACCAAGGACAGACCCAAGCATATAAATTTCAAGGAGATGCTTCCCCTGATAAAGGCACTCAACTCTTTAAACCATTTATGGTCCCAGTGACTACTTCAAGTGGTTACAGACAATACCACAGTCATGTGATACATCAACAAGCAAGGGGGATCCAGGTCATATCTTTTGCAGACCAGCCATGTTAACTTGGGATATAGTTTCACAGCACAGTCTCACTCTACAGACATCTTCCATTCCATCAGAGTAAAACTGTGTGGCAGATAAGGTATGGTCTTGCACCTTTTCAACTAATATCCAGGGTACTTCTGAAGATTCAGAAGGAATCCCCCAATGTCATTGTGATGACTCCCTTCTGACCCAGGCAACCGTGATTCTCCTTTCTTTAGAAAATGCCCAGGGACAATTACCACAAGCTTCCTCACAAACTGGAGATATTCACACAAAGTCTAGGGTGTTTGGGTTTTTCCAAGATGGTGGCAGCCAACTTAACTTCAGCTCTCCCAGTATGAAAAAAGGAAACTAAAACACAACGGCCAGGAAATCTGTCACTTTTAATAAAGTTAGTTACTGGCTAGCAACTGCCTGGATGTCAGCAAAAAGAAACTAAGAGAGCCTGAAAGAAAATCAACTAGAAAAGGTGAATAGAAAACATCGCCTGGGAAGAATCCTCTGGCTGTTCAGTAAAAAGCACTTCAAGCTCCAACTTTGGTGCAAGACATGTCTCCTAGTAATTTAGAGGAAAAAAAGTCAAATGTGCTCAGAGCCAATTAAAATAAAAGAAACACTGAAGGAGTATATCACCTGAAATAACAGAAGGTTGCAGATGAGCTTAAAATGTAGAAATCAGGGGTCAAAATGAAGAAAGGCTGGCTGAGTATGAAACTGCTCAAGAATAGATGTTTAAAAAAATGGTAGAATTAGAGGACAGATCACATAGAGAAAATCTGAGATTTTCTGCTGTACCAGAGAAATTAGAAAGAACTAACTTATTAATTTTGTCAAGGCACAAATAAGCAACTGGACTGGTATTCCACAGCAGGAACTGTTAATTGAAAGTGCATGCTGTGTGTGTTCACCAAATCTGGCCATGAGAAAGCAGCCAAGGCCCGTATTTGTAAGTATACAAACCTACCAGCGAAAAGAGTTGATCCTGGCAAAACTCTGTCAAAAAGACAAAGTATTAAAAGTTGGAGACAGCAGAGTGTGGAGATGGTTATCCACTGCTCACCAGGAAGAAGAGAAACACAGTTATTCCAGTAATCAGGGAATGTTGAGTGACAGGTGTGAGATTCAAGCTGCTGTATCCAGTTGTCCTCAGAGTATTTTCTTTCTGGCGATCAAAGTCATTTTTGATGCAGAACAGACTAAAGAGAAAATGCAAAAGATTGTCAAACAAAAAGTGAGCCATTAAGCAGAAGGGGACTCTGCTTCTTATTCTTCTGATAATAAAGCCCATGGAGAGATTTTGCTAGTGAAACCTTTTCCACTGATCCAAAGAAAAAAGCTTGAGAGACATAGAAAAGCACAGGCGTTGACTGGAATAATTGGAAGTTCCTTGGAATGGAACCAGAATCTGGAGCTAGGACATGGAGATGGACAGGAAGAAGAGTGGCAATACAAAAATTAGTGAATAAATGTAAGACTGCAAAGCATCATATTTGTGAAATATGGATGTATAAGAAAAAGTGGAAAGAGTGGACTTTTGTTGAATTGTTAAACATGTGGGGAACTGAAAAACATTTTCCTCCCTTTATGTCATTAATGTTTGAAAGGGCACTAAGGGGAGGAGAAGAGGAAGGAAAGAGTTAACTGTAAGTAAAAACACATTTTGTAAAGTATTTTTAGTTCTTGCATGTGATAGAGGTACTAAAGTCTACAGATGCCTTTTTTCTTCTTTTTTCTGTCTTCCTTTTATTCTTCTTTTTACTATTAAGAAATGTAGGCAATACAGTTCAGAAAGAGAAGAATGGCTAGACAAAAGCATATTTACATTAATAGGCTGTAATCTTGGGTTGTTAAGATGGGGGATGGGGTGCAGAAGTACACAGATCATAATATAGATGGAGCTGATATGTTTTCTCTTAATTTTGCATAGCTGAATGTCTTGATAAAAGACCATTAGCTTAACCTAATAACAAGTTTTAAGTTGGAACAAGTAAATACGAAAACACTGAATATAATGAGGTTTTCCTTTAGCAGTAAATGTTTCAGCTTGTCTTCCATTCTGCAGCAGAGGACTACATTTTTTTCTCTTACTTTTGCATGGAGACAGGCTGATAACAGGATAATAAAAGAAACAGAATACTGGTTTCTTCAAAACTAAAATGTAATGTTTTTGAAAGCATGCAAGTTGTTTTAACATCTAGGAGGGGAATAAAGATAAAAAGCACAGGCACAATTTAGGGTAAGTAAAAGCACAGACAATGGTATGCTTCATAGCATGAATAACCTCAATTAAAGGTTAATTAAGGCCTTTGTTAGCAGCTGTCTGTTTGGGGCAAATGTTCCTATTAGGAGGCTTAAGCTTCATTTTTTGAAGATGTACATAGTTATGTGTGTTTGTATTAAAACAGGAACCAAGAAAATAAAATTGTAAGTAAAAACAGACAGCTCCTCAACTGAAAAATGCCGTTCAATGGAGCAAACAAAGCAATAAAATGTATAAGCAAACACACAATGTGGGAAGTACTTCAGAGCAGTGATGCTTGCATAAAATCCACATGGTTCACTCCAAAGTGTAAAAGTAAAGTTTATTAATCTGAATGCTTTCATCCCAAACAAGTAAAAAAGGACTTCATCAGAGATAATTAACACAGTTATATCACTTCCTTAAATAATCAAAGTAATTGAAACAATTAACAGATAATCAAAACTTTAAAGTGAAACATCCACTATAAAGATCACATCAAATAGCATGAGTACTATAAAAATCAAACCTATTTTAAAGTTATTAGACAAATTACCTAAACTATCAGTATTAAATACAATAAAATAAAATCAGTAATCTTAAACCCTACAGAGGTTCTATGGAACACTTATTGTTAAGGCCAAATGGACCTGAAGCATGTAGGTTGATCAGCCATAATAGTTTCCTAAGTTCAGGGGTAGTTTTTCACAGACCGCCTCTAGGATTCTGCTTAACAATATCTAACCCAAAAAATCTAAAACTATGTCCTTCATGGGAAAGGATGTGTTTACATAATGCATTAGTTAATATATTCTTCTAAATTTCATAAGAATGTTCATATATATACTCCTTAAACATTCTTTCCATTTTGCCTATATAAAGCATTGAACAAACTTGACAAATGTCTCCACAAATAACACCCTTTGAACAGCAATTAATATAAGCCTATGATTTAACAAAACCAAAACGTTTGATGCTAACTCCATTCCCTTCATAAATAAAAGAACATTGCAGGCATTATCCACATTTAAATGTACCCACTTTGACACGACTAGGTATAGAGTTACCAGATAATGTGTTGGGTGTACCCCCCAGGCGGTCAATGTAATTTTTAAGGCACCAGTCTTTATAGTACACAATGGTTGAGCCTACCCCAAATGCTTCCTCACTGATCCATCATATATCAAAAATTTCCCAGTTTGGCCTAAAGACAGCAGAGATAGCATCAATGTCGCCATTGAATGTCAGAACTAGTCTACAGTTGTAATTACTGTTATGTTTTTTAACAGGTTTGGTCAAACCCTCTTGTGTAAGTAATGAAAGAAAGACACCTTCTGATCTTTTTTGATGGACCTCATCAAAAATGTTTGAAAGAAAATCCATGGAGTGACCCCTTTTAGTAAACATGGATCTCAACTTGTCACTTTCTAAGTTAAACCAGTCTATAGTAGAGATCATCTGACACGGCTTAATCAACTGTCCCTTAACTAGGGCTTTCTTTTGGTGATAAGGATGGCAACTATTGCAGTGCAGCAAAGTGTTGGAATAGGTAGGTTTTCAATAAAAATTAGGAACAAATTTCTTGTTCTCAAAATATTTAATAATCTGTATATCAAGATAGTTTAATGAGCTCATCGAACATTTATTAGTGAATTTAATAAAATCAGTCGTGTTATTAATATATGAAAAAAAACTCCATTAAATGCTCCTCGTTGTCTTGCCAAAAGATGACCAAGTCATCCATATATCTGCAATAAAGAGACCAAGAATGTCAGAATTCAGACTGAAAAAGGAAAGTGTGCTTCCAGTGTGCCATAATGATATTTTCAAAAACTGGGGCACAGGTGGCCCCCATCGAGGCACCTGTCTTCTGTTTGTAAATCGTGCCTTCAAAATAATAAAGTTGTTATCCAAAATTATTTCCATGAAGGTACATAACACATTGACTAGGATAGAGTCCAACGTTTTAAAATTAATTAAAAAATCATGGAACCATGCTCGACCTATGTCATGGGGAATTACAGAAAAAGATCTTTGACATCTAGTGTCACTAAAATTATTTCGTCAGAATAAAATTCCTTTCTTATACTCTTTAAAATTTCCCATGAATCTTTATAGATATGTTTCTCCTGGTCAAGCATGTTCTTTAACTTTATATCCATGAATTTTGCCATACCACATATTTTAAATCCCTTAGCATCAACTATAGGTCGAGGGGGGGGGGGGGTCTGTCAGGTTTTTGTGAATTTTAGGAATACCAACGATACCTGGCATTCTAGGAAAAACAACATTCATAATCATGTGAAGAAATTTGTTCATGCATCAGTATATCATAAAGAATGAGATCTATTTTCTTGTATGCCAAATGAAGCTGGTTTCTATAGGCTTCTTCATACTGATCTGTCAACAGCAGGTTTCCATTCTTAAATTAGAATTTGAACTATTCATAACAAACAGACCACCCCCTTTATCTGGGTTTCATTAACCAGATATTCTTATTCATATAAAAAGCTTTTAAGGCATCCATTTCCTCTCTAGATAAATTTAATTTAATAGATGTATTTGTGTTGGATTAAACTGAATGAATATCATATTCACAAAGCTTCTTGAAAAGAGAAATAGTTAGATGTAACGGAGGATTATAAATGCTAGGTATGTGTACATCCTTGTATGTGTGTCTATGTGCTGTTCATTAAAAAATAAAAGTGACAAATTCAGTTTCCTGGTGTATAGTTTAAGATCCAGGATCATTCTCATCAAATCAACCTTCTTAGTGGGTGCAGAGGTTAGGCCTTTCTCAAATAGTGACACATGTTTTTCCCATCCATGTGTCACTATTCTCATCAAATCAACCTTCTTAGTAGGTACAGATGTTAAGCCTTTCACAAATAGTGACACATGGATAGGAAAAAACATCTTAGTCACTAAAATTATATATCTTAAAATCACCAAAATCATTAGTAATAATCTGAAGGTTAATACCACTGTTCAGGGAATATAATTAATTTGCCTTCCCTTTTTGTGGTAAAATGACCTCTCACTCTGATTCCTCCAGTGCTCCTGGACTGGAGGGTAGTCATTCTTCACCTCTCTCTGATTGAAAAGCCTCTCGAACAATTTCAAAATTGGGGGGTCTAAAGGGTCTGTAAAACAATCAGTGGGCAATTCATTATGTACAAGCAACCCACATCCCTCCTCATGAAGGTCATAATTAGTGCTTATGGGTGGTCTTGGGTAGGCTAAGTTTTTCTCATAAGCACCCTTGTCCCTCCATATCTTCCTTTCTTTCCTTGTCTTAATAGTAATAACCACCTTATCATTATTATCAAAAATGCTATTATAATCAGGTTTATGGAAAGAAAATAACAAGTCTTTCTTAATATTGGAGTCCAGATGATTAATTACTACAAGTTTGCCCATACACTTTTGGTTAAATTTCATTAAAAGTTCCATTAATTTCTAACCATGTCTGTCAAACATGTTGAGAAGTTTGTGGTGTAGTTTATAAACTTTGATTAAACTAGCCGGAAATTTCCAAAGTCTTAAGCCTTTGGGAACTAATTTACTTTTAATACATTCTCTGAAGTTGCAGTTCTTTGACTGTAATTTCCAAAACTAACTTTTAATCGAACAAAGAAAACATATTCTTAACTGAAAGTCCTTGGTCAGAGGCTTGTCTAGCGTTATCCTAGAATAAATTGTCCAAAAATTCAAGTCTAGTATTCAGCCACTCACCAATATGAAAAGAACCGTTGTGCTGATGCTGAGTCTAATTATGGCGGCTGCAAAAAAGCAATTACTAGAAAATAGAAATCAAAGTCTAAACCAGCTTTACTAAAAGTAATGAATATGCTAACAGAGGTAACACAACTGGAAGTGGGATCTTTAGAAAAGGGAAGGAGCAAACTACATAGAAAAAATGGGAATTGTGGGAACAATATATGCAGAGACGGAAAGTGGTTTAAAAGAAAGCAGGATTTGAATGAGCTATATATTGCTTAACTGACAATGTCTGGATAGATTATAAGTGATGTGTAATGTTTGCAACTACAGTTGTCTCAACGGTGCCTGTGATGCATAAAGTTTGCATCTAAAGTTGTGTCAATGGTGTTTGTTTTTCATTTATATAAATGTAAGATTGCCTATGCCATATATGATAATTTAATAAAGATGTTTTTTGTTTAAAAAAAAGGACCATTGTACTGACTTGAATGAGAAAACAAGCCTTCCTTTCCTGAATGGGAGGCATTACAGGCATCATTTCCTACAGAGTTTGTAGTAGGTAATGAACACTGCGCTGGTGTAATATTCCAATCCCTGGTGTCACAGGTACCTTTAATAGCTGAAGAAACTTCCTCAACCTGTTGAGTTAGTTGTAACACTAGCTGGTTAGACTACCCAAAGAACTGTTGAAAATGTGTGTAACAAAACCATTGTCATGCAAACCTTTCTTACTTCTGGGTGATGGCATTATCAATGAGGGAGGTCAAAAAGCCAACACTCAAACCAGGAACCAGGGAAACAAACTTGCAAGTAAAAACAGGCAGCTCCTCAAGTGAAATTTGCCATCCAATTGCAGTTTTACTTGTGAGTTTATTTTCCTGGTTCTGAGATATGGAGTAGTTGTCACAGCAGGTACGTGGAAGACTTTAAGAAGTAAGGAATTAACAGAATTGAAAAATAAGTGGAACACACCAGGTTGAAGAACAATTGAAAAAGCTAGAAAATCTGTGCAAGAGTACTTAGAAAACAGTAATGAACATAGAGCAATGATTTTAAAATAACTGTTTTTGACAGTAACTTTAGAGCAACCCAATTGTTGGCTGAATGTGACTCGATGATAACCTAAAATAAGAAATTATGAGAATGATGGAGTAGAAGTGGTCCCAAAAAAAAAATTATGAATGCCATAGTAAATTATTACAGCGCACTATATACACAGGGTAAATTCATGAACACCTGCACTGAGTGTACACTATGTGTACACAATCTGTATTCTAGAACATCCCTACCACATTTCTTTGCTGTCTACTCACTGAAAAAGATAATACTAAGTGTAGACTATGTCTGCACTTTACTTCTACACTTTGTAGTAACCTTTGAATCCAAGAAGAGTAGAACATCATACTAAGTGTATTTCAGCTATGAATGATCTCTTGAATGATACCACTGCTTTTAAAGAAATGACATAGCTAGATGTGTTTAAATGTATACAGAGAATTAATATGTCTGTTTATGAACTACAGTTTATGAATGGTATTTCACTAGATCTATTTAATTATTTTACAGTCCCCTATCTTACTACACCTGTTTTATACAGTTTGCCCAAAACCCATAAATGCTTAGATGATCCCCAAATGAGACCTATAGTCTCAGGGAGGGAATGGGCCACTGAGCCCTTTTACAGGATGTATTGAGCAAATATTTAATTCATGTTAAAAGTTTTATTAAGGGCATGGGTGATTTTTTTAACTCAGTTATGTGCTTGGTATAATGAAAAGAGTTGTGATAACCCTATATGTTAAGTTGTCCATCTCGCCTTCATTCTTGCTGGATGGGTTCGGAGCCGACCTCGGCCCGACTGCCACTCTAAAAGCTCGAGAGTTGGTTCCACCGGCTCGAGGCTCCCCTTATATCCCACAATGCTAGGCGGTATTACCTCAGATCTCGTTTGCCGCTACAGCGATCGAGGTGTATTGTTTCTACCGGCTTCAGGTCAGTTATTATAGATTACTCTATAGTTAAATTAAACCCCCTTAATTTAGTCTTTTATAGTTAATTCCCTTAACTTAGTGGATTTTGACCCTTTCCTTCCTGTTTATCCACCCTTTTTTCCTCAAGAACTTATTAGTTCTTCCCTCAGGCCTTCGGGCCCTTCCATCCCCTTAGTGGAGTGTATGTGTTTTTTTTTTAGGGATCTGAAAAAGAACTAATTTTTTTTAGTTAACCTTGTGGACAGTGTAATCGGTGTGTTTGTGTGTGTGTGGTTACACTTTCCTTGAAAATGTCTAAGGAGTCAAAGGTCTCAGGCTTCAAGAAGTGTGACTCGTGCTGTCAGAAAATGTCTCTGACAGACGGTCACACTTCTTGTGTATACTGCCTGGGAGCAGGACTCTTGTGCTGTATGCCATGGCTTCAGCCCTAGAGTCCTGCAGGAAAGAAAACAAACTTATTTTAAGAGGTTTGCTTAAGCCTGAGGGTTCCCCTACTGCTACTTTGGGCAAACCCTCTAAGGCTTCTAGGTCCTCGACTCCAGCTTCTGAGTCGAGGCCTAAGGCTTCGAAACCTACTGTTACATCGGCTCCGGCTGGAGCCGATGAGTCTCGAACTGCAGTTTCTGTGGTTCCCTCGGCTCCGGCTGGAGCCGAGGCATTTCAGACCATCGGAACCGACATCTAGAAAGAGGTCCAGGTCACCGTCCCTTGGCTCCGTTCATTCGGCTCCAGTGTCTCCCTTGCTGTCTGAACGGAGCCATAGATCTCACTCCTCTAGATCATCGAGGCTTTCGGATCATGACCTTCAGAGGGTAGTGAGTCGACTTCTTAAGTCCGAGGCACTGGCCCAAATGCTTCAGAGCCTGACTCATCAGTCGATGCTTGACCCTATCCCTCAAAATGTTCCTCCTCCGACTCCTTTGAGCTCGGAGCCGGAACCGAGACTGTGGTAGCGTTGGAACCGATACAATTGTCTTGGTTCCCCGGGCTGCGATTTCTTCCTTGGAAGAATCTTGGCGCCGGACTTCAAGGGGTGAGTGGCATCGGACCCTTGTCCGACCCGCCTCCCTCTCGGTGCTTCGGCGCTGGTGAGTTCGGCTCCGACATCGCCTCGGAGCCATCACTGTCGGTGCCGAGGGGGTTCTCAGCTTTCGAGCGGGACCTCTGGCTCTGCCTGACAGGGGTGCGTCGAGGTCATGCGGAGTGTGTTGGAACCTGGTTCAACTCCACAGTCGGCTCCGTCCGCCCCCTCCCTCTTCGGTGCCTCAGGTTATGTCTACTCACTCCCTCATCCCAGACCGCAGAGAGCCAGCTCCTCAAGAATCCCCTGTGGGATCTCATCCTCTTCGAGGCCTCTCCTGAATTGGCAGGGAGCCCCTAGGAAGAGAAAGTGTAAGAGGAAGCACATAGACTCACCTGAGTCTGTCACCTCTGACACAGATTTAGAGGATTCTGAGGGTTCCCCGTTCCCCTTCTGAAGATGTCTCCTTTGCAGACATTCTAGAGATCCTGAAACAGAGGGGAAATTGGCCAGCCCTTAACCCTTCGGAGGATGAATCTGTGTATCTTGAGGCGTTTGGCTCTCGCCCTTCCACCTCCTGGGTGTCCCCCTTTGACCCCCTCATGCAGGTGGTAGCAAAAAAGGCTTGGACGGCTCCTGACTCAGTGGACCCCACCCCCAGGAGACCGTCAAAGTTTATCACAGCACCAGCAGATAAGCAATTTCTGACCAAGGGAATTTCTGTGGATGCTATGGTGGCAGCTGCTGCCACTAAGAAGGAACTAGCTGATCCTTCGGTGCCTGTCCATCCTCCTAACAAGGAATCTAGGTCTATGGACAGGTACGGGAAGCGGATGTTTTCGTCAGCAACCTTTGCTATGCGTTCGCTGAACTACCTATGCCATTTCACTCGTCTTCAAAGAGACTTGATCAAGGAAGCGAGTAAGATGTTGAAGGACCCTACAGCTGCGGGTTTTCAGGACAAGATGAACGCTCAGCTGGCTACCCTAAACTCTATAGCTAACTCCTCCATGCCTCCTTTCATATGCGGCTGATGGAGCGAGCAGAGCCGCAGGGACAGGTGTCGCCTTACGGCATGCCTGGATGCGGCTATGCAATTTTGGACCCTTTAAAACGCCTTTCACTAATTCCCGCTTTGATGGATCATCTCTTTGGTCCTCAAGTGAAAGAAACCTTGACGAGGTGCGAGACGGATGGCAAAACTCTTTCTGCCGCCGGAGTCCGTTTTCTACTCCTTCTAGGCCTTACCCCAAAGGCCAGAAAAGTGGGAAAATGTGGTTCCAAACAATCTCAAGGGACTTTGCCTGACGACAGAGTCGGTTCCTCCAGAGGCAGAGGGGAACAATAATGGTAGACGCCGCCCTAGAGGCAGGGGGTCCGCAGAACCAGGGCAATCGAGAAACCTTTTCCGATAAGCCCTTCCAGCATCCCTGAGGTGTTGCCCGACTGTCCACCTTCGGAGGCAGTCGGGGGAAGATTGTCACTGTACCCAGAAGCCTGGCGATCCCTAACTCAGGACAAGTGGGTACAGTCCATCATTTCGAAGGCTATTCCATTCCGTTCTTTCGATTCCAAATCATTCAAAAAATCCCTTCCAGATGTTCCACCCGCTCAAAGGGATCAAGCAGCGTTGGAAATCTCAAAGTTGCTTGCAAAAAGAGCCATTCAGCCAGTACCAGCAGACCAGCAAGGATCCGGAATCTACTCCAAATTCTTTTTGGTTCCAAAGAAAACAGGGACTGGAGACCCATTTTGGATCTCAGTATCTTGAACAAGTCGGTCAAGAAAACAAGATTTCGGATGGTCACGCTACAATCCATCCTACCCCTATTGGGAAAGGAAAACTGGCTGTGCTCTATAGACCTCCAGGATGCGTACTATCATATAAAAATGAACAGACGCTCCAGGAGATTCCTCCGCTTCCGGCTGGGAACCAGTCACTTTCAATTCAGAGCCCTGCCCTTTGGTCTCACCACTGCCCCCCGGGTGTTTACCAAATGCATGGCAGTGGTAGCTTCTCACCTGAGACGTCAAGGATTCCAGGTGTTTCCATATTTGGACGACTGGCTCCTCACAGCTCCTACCAAGAATCTTCTTCTAATAGCCAGAGACTACACCTTTCGCATTTGTCAAAAGCTAGGTATCTCAATAAATTGCCAAAAGTCTGTTTTGTCGCCTTGTCATGCTATTACCTTCATAGGCGCAAATCTAGACACAGTCAACATGTCTGCGAGACTAACAGACCAAAGAATAGCAGACATACGCAAACTGGTCTCCCTTCTCTTCCACAGCAACAGAGTCAAAGCCAGATTAGTTCTGAAAGTACTGGGGATTATGGCGGCTGCTATCCCTCTACTTCTATTAGCCAGATTTCACATGAGAATCCTGCAATGGATGCTCTTCACACAATGGTCCTACCAGCAACTTCCGATGTCCCACACCATTATGATTACGCAAGCATACAAGAATCATCTTCTTTGGTGGATTTCTTCCCCCCAGCTCTTCCTGGGAAGACCCTTTGTTCCTTCCCCTCCGGTTGCTACTCTGACAACAGACGCCTCCCTGATCGGGTGGGGGGGGGGGCATTATCAGGGCAGAACAGTCCAGGGCATATGGCAACCAGATGAACGCCACTTGCATATAAATGTTCTAGAGATGAGAGCAGTGCTTTTAGCGTTGCAAGCCCTTCAAGACTCTCTTCCCTTGGGAACGATAGCAATCCAGACGGACAACATGTCTGTAGTGTGGCATATCAACAAACAAGGCGGAACCAGGTCCTCTCCCCTATGTCGAGAAGCACTCTGACTGTGGCAATGGGCGATTTCTTCTCAGCGGTTTCTGATAGCAACGCACATCCCCGGAAAGTCCAATCTAATCGCGGACAAGTTGAGCAGAGCTATCCTCATGCCTCACGAGTGGTCTCTGAAAGATTCTATTTTGGAGAAAATTTTTCTCAAGTGGGGTCAGCCTTGCTGCGACCTTTTTGCTACTCCCCAAAACAGCAAGTGCAGAGATTATTTCACCCTATTCCCATTACCAGGCCAGTCCAGCAGAGACGCTCTAGTCCAAGTTTGACCCCGGGGACTTCTGTATGCATTTCCTCCCTTCCCACTAATCTCTCAAGTGATACAGAAAGCTATCGCTCAGAAGGCCTCATTGATCCTCATTGCTCCTTACTGGCCTCGACAGGTTTGGTTCCCCTTTCTACATCAATTTCTGTTGGAGCAACCTTGGCATCTGGACCTAGTTCCAAATCTTTTGATCCATCAATCGGGTCAGTTACATCGCTCCCTCCCCTCTCTGAACCTCACTGCTTGGTTCCTCCAATTCCAACCTTAGCCAGGCTTCCTCAAATATCTCACTCTGTTCGAGATATTTTGATAGCTTCCCATAAATCTTCCACTCGGAAGATTTATCTTAGTAAGTGGAAACGTTTCGCCTATTGGGCTCAAGGAAGGGACATAGATCCTTTCACTGCTTCCATCCAAATAGTCCTTGATTTTCTAGCTGAACTCTTCCATGCAGGTTCATCTCCTTCTACTCGTTCAATTGACAGCTATATCTAACTTTCATGTGGGCAGCTCAGATTCTGCCATCATGTCTCACAAGCTTTGCAAAGCTTTCTTGAAGGGAGTTTTTCTTCTTAGACCTCCTATAAGAAATCCTCCTCCCTCTTGGGACCTTAATTTAGTTCCCACATCTTTAATTCTTCCCCCTTTTGAACCTGCAGCCTCCTGTTCAATGAAATTGCTATCCTGGAAGACTCTCTTTCTGGTAGCCATTACTTCAGCTAGAAGGGTCTTAGAGCTTCATGCACTCAGCAGTCGACCACCGTATCTTTTGTTTCATAAGGATAGGGTATCCTTACGGACCAATCCATCCTTTTTACCTAAAGTAGCCTCTCGGCAAATCTGAATCAAAACATTGACCTCCCTGTGTTTTTTCCTAATTTTTCTAACAGGTCTGAACAAAAATTGCATTGGCTAGATGTCCATCGTCAATTAAGATATTATTTGGATAGGACCAAACAGATCAGAAAAACTGACCAGTTGTTTGTCTCTTATGCAGAAGGCAGAAAAGGCCTTTCAGTTTCAAAGGTATCACTTTCCAGATGGCTAACATCCCTGATTTCCTTTGTGTATGAAATTAGACACCAAAAGTTGCCTAACAAACCAAAGGCCCATTCGACTAGAGCTTTGGCTACTTCTATAGCTTTCCAAGACAGGCTGCCTATTGATACCATTTGTGCAGCAGCTACATGGGCTACTCCTCACACTTTCATTTCTCATTATAAGTTGGATTTAGCTTCTAGACATAGAGCTAATTTTGGTTCCACTGTACTCAAGAGTCTGTTCCGATAGGCCACCCAGGACAAGGTGCTAGGGACGCGGTCCCATCCAGCAAGAATGAATGCGAGATGGACAACTTAACATATAGAAGTTATGTTCTTACCATAACGTTCCATGTTAGTTGTCTTCTTCTCGCCTTCTTTCTTGCGTCCCACCCTCCTTCCCCCTAGCCTGGACAGACCTAGAGGAGTTTGATTGTGACCTCTCTTTCTACCACCTCTATTGTATATAGGTATATGCTATACTGTGCATATATTCCTTCATCAGGTTTTCAGGTCACCTTCTTCCCTTCCTTTTATAGAGGTGTGTTTTCCCTTTTCCAGTAGTTCTGGAGTTATTATTGGCTGGGCCTAGCTTACAAACGAAATCTGAGGTAATACCGCCTAGCATTGTGGGATATAAGGGGAGCCTCGAGCCAGTGGAACCAACTCTCGAGCTTTTAGAGTGGCCGAGTCGGAGCCGAGGTCGGCTCCGAACCCATCCAGCAAGAAAGAAGGCGAGAAGAAGACAACTAACATGGAACGTTATGGTAAGAACATAACTTCTATTTTTGTAACACTTGACATAATGTCACTATTTAAGGTAATTCTAATAATTATGGTGTTTCTGCAATTAGAGAATTATGGAACGAATATGGTCAGTTAACTGGAAGAGAAACTGAAACTATTTGTGAGATTTTACAACTTGTACTGGATAATATTTTTATATTTGATAATAGGTTTTATCATCTATTATCATTGCTAACACATACGCGAATCTTACATTAAAAAAATGGAAAAATCTTTATGTATACAATGGTCCGGATTTATATAGGTCTAAAGTTAGTTTTTTAAAAGATTTGTTGATGCTGTCTTTCTTATATGGGAGGGTGATGAGACTGGGTTACTTAATTTTGTTGATTTTCTTAACACCACTACTGATTTTTGAGGTTTAAAATCACTTTTTCTAGAACTAAGATTAATTTTTTGGATGTTAAATTGTTATATGATGAACTTGGCATGCATACTAGTGTTTATAAGAAACCTATTAATAGGAATAAATATTTACACAAAAACAGTATGCATGCTAAACATGCATTTAAAGGAATTATAAAGGGGTAATTTTTATGGATCGGTAATTTAAATACTGATTATGATAAATGTTTTAGTCACATGCAAGAAGTGACTAAAGAATTTAGAACCAAAGGATATACTGATAGTTTATTAACCGCTTCCTTTAATGAGATTATTAATAATAGAGATGGAATAGCACAACCTTATTTTAAAATAAGTTGTACTTTTAACAATAATAATAGGTCCTCTGAGCATGAGGACATTTTCTGTTTTAGTAGTAGATATAGTAGATCTAGCAAAGAGATAGAAAAAAATTATTAGAAATAATTGGTGTATCTTAAAATCATTACCTAAATTAGAGAAATTAAAACAATAAAACCCACTCGAGCCACCATGGCTAAAAACATAAAAACCGTTTATTATACAAATCACGACTAGCAACAAAGGATAAGTGCTTTCAAGCTGAAGCTCTTCATCAGGTCCTTACATACTCTTTTCATCCTTCTCTATGAAAAGTTTATAATACCCAACTAAAATCAAGATACGGGCCTATGCCTCTTAAAACTGGGTTTAAAGGTAAAACACCATTTAATCTTGGTTGTCGATCTGCTTGTAGATCGGCTATCCATCTCAATTTGCTCAGTTCAGTTTGGTGTCTAATGTCACCTCCCCGTTTGCTCGTAAACTGTATATGAAACACCATACAAAACAAAAGAATGACCAGGGTACATATTAATATGTTGAGCGAGGGCATTATTTTTGGCTACAAGCTGCACATTGCTCATATGCTTTTGAACATTATTAAAGGTCAGTCCTTAAGAATATCTAGGTTGTGCACTAATAATGACATTTATGAGGAAGAAATTAATAACCTGGGCACACAGTTTGGAAGATGTTAATAGAACAATGGCAGAATGTAAACTTATGAAATCTACAAGAGGCAAGCTTTGGTTTAGTTGTAATCCTTCACAAGATGAAGTGTCATCTTCCGTTCCCCCTGCTTTTCAGACACATAGATTGGATGTTGGCCAATCTAGAGTAGTATTGCCTTATAATAATAAAATGAAAAGTATTTGCAATGTTATAAAAAGAAACTGGAAATTTCTTTCAGCCGAATGTTTATCCATGCTCCCTGATAAAGAAAACAAGTGACTTGCATAGAAAAGGCACCTATCCTTGTGGAAAATGTAAAGGATGCCAGTACATTGATTCTTCAAATTATTTCCAGCACCCTATAACAAAAAAGGAATATAAACCGCATTTGTATGCAACTTGTCAGACTAAGAATATTATATATATTGTGAAGTGCCGAGTGTGTGACTCTTTTTACTTAGGTAAAACAAACTGAATGTTAAAAGAACAGATTTTACAGCATATCAGCGCTGTGCTGCTTGTTGCCAAAAATAATGCCCTCGCTCAACATATTAATATGTACCCTGGTCATTCTTTTGTTTTATGGCGCTTCATATACAGTTTACAAGAAAAAGGGAAGGTGACATTACACACCAAACTGAATTCAGTGAATTGAGATGGATAAATGGATGAAATGGTGTTTTTCCTTTAAAACCCGTTTTAAGAGGGTGTAGGCCCGTATCCTGATTTTAATTGGGTATTATAAACTTTTTAAAGAGAAGGATGAGAAGAGTATGTAGGGATATGAAGAAGAGCTTCGGCTTGAAAGCGCTTATCCTTCGTTGCTAGCTGTGATTTGTATAATAAAAGATTTTACGTTTTTAGCCATGGTGGCTCGAGTCAGTTTTATTGTTTTAGTTTTTCTATTTTTACCATTACGGGCCTTTGGTACTTCTGTGGCTGCTGTTTTTTGTACTGTAAAATAGAGAAATGTGTGGGTGATATACCTATATTCTCTTGCAAGAATTGTATGAGTTTAGAAAGGCATTTGCATTAAAAAGATATACCTCATCTGAACCAACCCAAGTTTTCTAGGGTAGGAATTGTCCCTTGCTATAATTGTTCTAGTTGTGAATTTCTAAATTCAAAAATTTATTTTATTCATCCAGTAACTGGCAAATGTGTTTTGCCACCTGTAATTCAGTTAATAGTATATGTTTACCAACATGTAAAAAATGCCTTAGTTTCTATTTCAGCAAATCCACTAGAAAACTGAGAGATAGAATAGTGGAACATAGGTCTGAGATGAGAAGGGGCATTGTGACTAATTCTTTAGTTCAACATCAAAAAGATAGAGGTAGTGACCATCTTTTTACATTTAGAGTTATGAATATACTTTCTAAGAGTATCAGGGATGGGGATTTGAATAATAAATTGGAGCTTAAGAATATGAATGGATCCTGCATTTACAGGCTAATCGAATACCAGGCATTAATAAAATGGTTTCTTTAAAGCCAGTTCTCAAATGCAAATAAATGTGTTTGAGATAATTTTGTGTTAATTGTTTTATTGTTTGACATGGTTTATTGGCTGTATGACACCATGTAACTATATATTTTAGCATTTAAACTGTGTTCTTAGATGTGTATTATGTACTGATGAAGGATTTTTATCCAAAAGCTCTACATTTTATTAAAGATATTCAACGTTGCAGAGTTTGTTTGTTTTTTTGTAACCTTTTTGAATCCCCCACGGTATTTAAGGTTTTAAGAAAATCAGTAGGAAAACTAAAATTAGTAGGAAGAAAGTGGAAGTTATGTGTTGTCTATTTACTCAAAACATTGTACACTTACTGTCCACTTAACACAGGTGTTTAGAAATCTGGCCTAAGATGTAGAGGTTGAGAGTAATACACAGGAAATTGCAGCGTATTTGAGATGATTACAACTTTATCAATTAACAGAAGTAGAAAGAAGGGTATTCAAAAATAAAGGAAATTGAAATTAAAGAAGCAGTGAGAAACCATAATACAGGGGGAACTCTTGGTATTGATGTGATGTACTTCAAACAGAAGTGTAGAAAAAGAAGGAAGAGGCAATAATAAAAGTTTGGCTAGCACTTTTTAATATTTTCTGGGTGAGGATGTCCTGTTGACTTGGAAGGTAGCAGTAATGTTAATTATACCAAATGAGTGGAAGGATCATCTTGATTTAGGTTTATACAGACCTATTCTGACTCTAAATCATGACTACAAAGTGTTTATGATGATTTTGGCAAAACGAATGGCAAAAATAAATATTAACAGAATCCTCATGATGCCAGAGAATGGATTGGACAAAAATAATATATTAGTGTTAATAGGCTTGGATGCTGAAAAGGCATTTGACAGAGTGAGTTTGGAAATTATGAAGATATTTTTGAAGTATTTGGGTTTCAACAAACATGAGTAACATTGTTTGTTTGTGTTTTTCGGCTTTTCCCGGTTAGGGCTCGCCACAGTGGAACTCCGGTCCGCTAATGATTGGTAGTGGATTTTTACATACTGGGTTACCAGCCCTGACGCACAACCTTCAACGAAGGAATGCCCCATTCACGTATGCCTCCATTCAGAAGACGCTCTAGCTGAGAATCGAACGGGACAACATCTTGCTATGAGGCGACAACGCTACCGCAGCACCACCACCGCAGTATTAACATTAATATTTAATATTTACAGAGCATCTCATGCTAGGGTGAGTTGTGATGGTGAGCTGTCTAAAGCTTTTAGCTTTGTGAATGGAATTAGGATGGAGTACCCATTTCCACAGTTATTCTTTGCTTTATATTGAGAGCCATTAACCGTGAACATAAAAGACAATGAAACACAGCTGGATGTAAATGGAGGAATGCTACTGAAAAAAAAAAACATCCCTTTTTTGAAGATGAATTAATATTATCAGTCCGCAATGTGATGTAAAACTATATTTGATAAACTGAAATATTTTAATATTATACCAGGATATTAAAGTAAATAAAGCAAAAACAAAGACTATACTTTAGAATTATGCTCTAGTACAAGACCTGGTACAGAACGTCCCCTTTGTGTGGGATCATGACAAGATGAGATACTTGAGATTTTGGTTGAAATGGGATGTTGAGCAAGCAACTAAACAAATGTATGAAGAAATTATTCAAAAATTATAAGTAAGATAAGACTATGAAAATTCTTATTTAGGGACAGCAACAGTAAGATACAAGTGATCAAGACAATTTTGGGCCCATCAGTTCTTTGGCCAAGCTTATATGCATCAGTGGAGAGATCAGATGTGGAACAATATGAAAAAAGAAATTAAGCAGCTTCTTTGAGATAAAAAAAGAGGAGTGTAATGAGGAAAACTGATATGGACAAAGGAACAGGGTAGTTTAGGACTTCCAGCACACTGTAAAGCCACACAACTTACATTAATAGATTTGATTCAAGACACAAAATAATTGCCTAAAAGGAAACTCATGCTAGGCATAATGTCTGATGAGGTAATGACAGGATCACGGGTGGGCATTTGGGCAGATCTAGGAAAGGAATATAAAGAGCATTATGTTCAGGCAATATAGTATTTAAGTAAGTATTTATTTTAAATGATGTTAGATCTTGGAAAAATAGAATAACACCAATAGGTTATATGCTATATATTAATAAAAAAGCCAAGGAAGAAAATGTAGTAAGCATTTGGAGATGTAAGAACAAAAGAACTAAGATTTTGATATAATAAAATGAAATTCATTTAGACAGACTTTTGGGTTTTTTATCTCAGATCAGCTTGCATATGCAAGTCTAGTGTTATATAGTTCAAGGAAGATATGCATGGGATGGATAGAAATTGTGTTAAACTACAGATAGTAAATTGTATAATTGAAGCCAGAACAGAAATGGCAGACCAGAAAATTGTAATAAGTAGTGCATATAAGGCAATATTTGATTTGAGAAGACTGTAAAGTATAAAGGTAAAAATAGAATGGAGTGAATCATTAAATACAAATAACACAGATAACCAGTGAATGGAAGTTATGCCCTGATCCTAGCAATGCAACTAAGTAGAGAAAACTTAGAGTTTGTACTTGGAAATGGGTGCACAAATATTTCTGTACTCTACTAAGACTTGAAAAAATGTTCCCACAGACAAGAAGCATATGATGGAGATGTGGTGGTTCAGAAAAAGATTCTTGAAAGTATATATTTTGAGACTGCATAGCATTGCTTCACTACAAAAATGACTTGAATAATATGCTAAGCCTTATACTTGGAAGAGAATTTAGTCGCAGTACAGAGATGTTTTTGTTGAGTTTGTATAAATACCATGTATTAAAAAGGTAAGAGTATGTTGGCTAAGGAAGCTATAACTAGGAAAACGGAAAACCAAAGACATAGTATCAGTAAGAGAAGTGAAAAAGATGGTTACATGGGTTAGATATGGAATTGTGCACTACTAAAGATCAGAAACAGAACTGCATTGTAATAAAATGGGATGTGTGGGATTCTGTAATGGAAACTGAGTCTGAAGAGTACATTGGATTATATAAATATGACTGCAGTACAAGGTGTGAAGTCAATGGTCCAGTTGTTAATATATTGAAAATAAAGCAATATAGTCACTAGTTAATGCTCAGCCTGCATTGCCTCACAATTTAATTCACACCTTATCAACTCTATAGTTTTCGTAGTAAAAAACAACAGCAAGGCCCCCAATATATTCCTAATGAAGTAGATAGAACCCTCAATTCCTTTTCAGTCAAACTAATTCAAACTAATACCATCAAAAAACATCTTTCCAAACTTAAGCCCTCCTCGCTCGCAGCTGACCAACTCCCCAGTGAATTTCTAAAGCTAGAAGCAGATGTCATCTCCTACCCTATATCTCTCCTAATAAACTGTTCCATTGTTGAGCACTACATCCCCAAACTCTAGAAAGTCTCTTATATCATCCCTCTTCACAAAGACGGCTCCTCTACTGAGTTCTCAAACTACAGGCTAATTGCTCTCCTCCCTCCCATAGCCAAGATTCTTGAAAAATGCATACACAGACAACTTCTTGACTATCTACTAAGCAATAATCTCCTATCTGCATCTCAACATGGCTTCAGACCTAAACACAGTTCAACCACTGCCCTTGTTAGTTTTACAAACTCAGTTAACCAGCTCATCTTCTGTATCTTTCTTGATATTGCTAAGGCCTTTGATGCAGTATCCCAACCAAAAGCTACTAAATGAGCTAGCTTACTTAAACCTAATCCAGCCACCCATCTTCTGGTATCTCAACTACTTAACTGGTCGTCAACAGGCAGTTAACTGGCAACATGAACTCTCCACCGTATTACTGGTCTCAGTAGGAGTACCCCAAGGCTCAATTCTTGGTCCATTGCTCTTCACCATATTCATCAATAGGCTCAGCACAGCCACCCGACATGCAACCATCGTTCAAAACACAGATGACTCCTCCCTCATATGTTCAGCTCCCTCCCTACCAGAACTCCTACAAACAACCCAACAATCTTTCCAAGGCACTGAAAAATACCTCTCAGACTCTCAACTCATACTCAGTCCAAATAAAACAAAGCTTAGGCTCTTCACTAACAGCAAAGTTCCTGATAACTTCCCCCCTTTACCATCTACTCAGCCAGTAAAACTAAAATTTAACTTGTCCAGCACACCAAACTCCTTGGGTCTATATCAGTTTGTTGCAATGCTATTGTAGCGAATACCGGATCGTCAACAGTCATTCAGTGAAAATTGTTTCAGCGATTCGCTGATTTTTTTTCTCCACTGTAGTGCCATCTTGGAGTTGGTATATACAGTTGGGGGGTGCAGCCCCCCACATGGGGGTGGGTGGGTTGAATTTGCATAGCTGTCGGTCTGTTATGCTGTAGGGCAAGTATTTACTTGCCCTCGATAAATTCAGAAAATCGCTGAAATGATTTTTGCCGAATAAGTGTCGTTGATCCAGTGTTCTCTGCAATTGCATTGCGACAAACTGATATAGACCCAACTCCTTGAAGTCACAATTGACAACAACCTAACATTTGATAAACACCTCTTTCTAACTATCAAAAAGGCCCATATTAAGCTAGGCTTACTATACAGATTCAAGCCATACCTATCCAAGGCCACTAGACATTCCATAGCTAGGACTCATCTACTCTCTACCCTCTGCATGCCTTACCAATATTCAGTAGTCTCAGAAAAAATAAACAGATTTAAACAAACTGGAATCCTGCTATAACAAAATACAACATTCGCTACTAACCTCCCTTACAGATCACATCACTGCGCAGCACTTCATAAACTAAATTGAATTGAAGTACCCAATCTCCTTTCCTTTAGCTAACTAACTTTCATTCATTCCATCTTCCACCATCCAGACAACTGTCCAGCACTCAACAGCTTAGTGCAGCTGTACTCAGTTGTCAGGCCACTATGATCCTCCAACAAACTACTACTCAAAGTAACTAAATGTAATAATTGCTGTAATAATTGTAGCTCTCTCTTCTCCCACCAAATATCTAAGTCCTGGAATTCAATGCCTCAGACAATACTAAATTCTAGCAACACATCCAAATTTAAACTACTGCTTAAAGAACACCTAACCAAAAACTGGCTTTGCTCCTGTACTAATCCAGGCTGATCATTCTGTCCTTCCTTGTTCTTACAACCAAAATATCTCTTCCCTTACTAAATTCTAACATCTAAACTACCCCTCTCTCATGGAATTCCACTTTCTCTCTACCTATCTCAAGCTCGTTACTGCTCCTATTTTTATCTACCTACTTACAGTTTCATCATATTCCCTCCTTCTTGTACTTCACCTCAACATTCCCTTAGCTATCACTGTTTAGAACAAGTAACACTAGCATAGCAACAATCAGCCATATTCTTGTTCATATACCATACATGCATCTCATAAATATTTACCACCAATACCATGATATTGATCTACTAATCAGTCATTTCTCTGTGGTGGCACAAGCTATTTCATGCTAGTTTATTTGCTAGCTTTCTTTTTTCACTTTATAGTACTCTCTCAATTTTATATTGTTTATGTATAAACTATTTACTACCTATATTTACCAAAGTTATGAATTCTTGATTGTTATTGATTTCTTGTATTGTTTGCAATGTGTTTTTGTAATGCAGCTTTTCTCCCTGGGCCTCCACTGAAAAAGGGCCACTGGCCCAGTTGGGTATCCCCGTAAACAAATGTAAGATAAGTAAATGAATAAATCTCAAATTGTGTTGTAAATTTTGTGTGTGCTTGATTGTTCTTGTTTAAGGAGCACTATTAAATACATTTTTGAAATGACTTCTGGATAGAAGAGTTGATTGTGATATTTCAGTTTACATTGATTGTCAGACACAAAGCTAGTTTATTAGTATCGTTTAACCTTAGAACTATAAAATGGTTGTATCAGCACTCAATGCCAAAATAACATCTGCACCATCCACGAAGAGTGCACAGTATGTAAAAAATGAAAATGTGGTCATTAGTAAATATTTACAATGCTTACAAAAGAATAGACTTGTTCATCAGCACTCTTCCTTTGCCTTTGCCAGTTACTCCCTTACCTTTGCTTGCACCATCTAAACACCACTGCATGTAAAGGTAAAGGCACAGTTACTAGACTAGCAGTGATTTGCAAAAAAAGATTGTATAGCTGTCTAGTAAAATCACAGTCTGCCAGATTGTTATAGGCAATACAGTAAATGCTTCTCATGCAATGCACATAATCTTTTTGTCATGTCCTCACACTGAGTCATTATTAATAGATAGAGCTCCCTTAAGAAGGATGACCTCCAGGCCTCAGAATTTATAAAGAAATGCCCACCTTTAAAGCTGGCTGGTTGCATAGTCACTTGATACTGACAAGGAAAACCAGGCTCTCCCATATGGACAGCAATCAGTTTAATAAGTTACATGAAGTTTTCAGTCCCCCAAGCAGTTCCACTTCTGCAGACTTCTAAAAAATTTAGTACAGCAACTTGGTGTCAAAAAGATCCAGGACTTAGTATCACTATTTCAGTGGGCAGTGTAGCATATTATATCACTATAACAACAGCCATGTTATTTCTAGCCCTTTTAGTCACATGTTAGCCAACATCATGATAGTACAGAATGTCAGACTGTGCATGATGAAGTTTCAGCATTACTTGAGGAGTTTTTTTAAGGTTATTCATATGCTCACTGGCTCCACAAAACTCTAAAGATTGTAACACATTGATCAAGGAACTAATGCAGTGGATAGCCTCTCCTCAACCAAATTCTGGTAAAATGTTTCTCCCTTCATCCCTTCTCACTTTCTGTCAATAGATGCCTACAGTAGAGTTTGAGGAGTTACCTGAAATCCTGTTTAGTTCAAGGGTTTTATTTAGCCCTCATCTTAGATGAGCCTGCACATCATTCTAAAAGTAATATTAATGTTAGCCTTAACCAAGTAATATATAAAAAGGGTCATTACCCTGGAGTTCTTCAAATGATAAAAAGTAAAAAGGAGGTATGAGATTTATTTTTTTTTTCAATAATTTATATTTTTATTTTTACATTAATAAATGTCACAAATAAAAACCATCTTACAACATGACCGTGTGCATATATATATATATATATATATATATATATATATATATATATATATATATATATACACATACATACATACACATACATACACACACACACACACACACACATATATATATATATATATATATATATATATATATGTATACATACACACATATATACATACATACACATACACATATACATATGTTATACATTGATGTCAAATACCACAGGATATAGGTCATACAACATATCTATTTACACTATGTACATAGATGCTTTCATTGTTAATTCCACAGTTATATAGACAGTATATACATTCGTAATATCCAAGTTATTATTTAATATCTGAACTTGTATGTGTTCTTTGGTTCCATTATAGTGTATTTCTAAGTTGCTGTGTGATGAATTATGCTAATATGATGTTAAAGGTTTGTTCCCAAATTTCTCTGGATTTCATGTTTTTGTTTCTTTTATCTATTACTATTTTATGAGCTAAAAGGTGTTGTATAGCTACTTGTTTAAAACCCTCCCAAGAGATATTTATCGTATCTAGCCATTTAAAAGCTATATACAGTTTCATTAGTAGGAAAATTGTTAAAAGTGTATTTGCTTGTTTTCTTGGGATGTTGGGTGGGAGAATGTGTAACAGAGTGAATTCCCAAGTTAATGTTGATGTTTGATAACCCGTTTTTTGTAATTGTACCTTGAGAGAGTTCCAGAGTTTATAGACAGATTTACAGCTCCAAAATACATGGATTAAGTCAGCTATCTGGTCCTTACAGTGTGGGCAGAAAGGTGATTTTGATGTGTTAAATTTGTGTAGGATTGCAGGTGTAAAATAAGCATTATTATTGATCATGAGCTGAGTGTATGCTAACTTTTTGAGGGGTAGAATCTTCTGTGTTAGATTGATTGCCTGGCTTATTTGCTGATCATCTATGGATGGTTTAATTTTTCTCCAGTAGTTAGAGAAGAGGAGGTCCTTCTGGTATTTGATTCCATTTATCATTTTATATGAATTGGTAATAGTTTTCTTTGTTGTGATAATAGTTTTCCAAAGCCTGCTACAAGTTTCTATGTCACTATTGGTCATAGTAATATTTTGGAGATAACTGGAACACAGTTCTTTGATTTGTCTTAGGATTATTATGTGTGATTTAGGGAGGTTTAAGTTGGTCCTCATTTCTTGTACTGAACAGTTAAGGTAGGGATAGATATCTTGGATTGTTTTATCTTTTAGTCTGGGAAAAGGGACTAAGTCCAGCATCTTATTGTTTATTTTTAAATTTGGGTTTTATGAAGGGGTTGCAGTATTGTCATGGCATGTCTAAGGTTCAAGAATTGAAAGAGTTTTTGCTAGGTTGATAAAATGTTTTAAGGGCTCTATAATGTTATAAGTTTGTATTTCTTTCTGCTTCAGGAATGGAAGTGCTTTGGGATTGAAACCTAGAGCTTTAATATATCTATAATATATTGTCACCCAGAGAGGAGACCAATTTTCCATTGACGGGTTATGTTCAGCTATTCTCAATATTCTGTTAGTGTTAATGATCGAGTAGTACATTTTAAAATCTGGTAGATTTAGTCCTCCTTTGCTTTTGGGGAGTGTTAATTTTGGATAGGAGATTCTGTTTTTTTTGGGTTCCCATATAAATTTTGCTAGTAAGGTATGAATTTGTTTGAAGAATTTATTATATATTGTTGTCTGTGATGTCATGAATATATACATTAATCTAGGTAAAATGTTCATTTTGATTATTGATACTTTGGCCAAGAATGGTAGTTTTAGGTTGTTCCATCTTTTGCAGTCTTGCATTATATTTTGCCATTTAAGGTTTACATTGTGTTGGTAGAAGTCTTTGTTACTCTGGAAAAAGGTGATTCCCAGGTATTTAGTTTCTTCTTTAATTTTTATTGTGTTTAACAATGGTATTAGTGAGATGAGTTTGGGTGTTTTAGGGGAAAATATTAGTTTTATTAAGGTTTAGTTTGTAGTTAGACATAGTCGAAATGTTCAATTGCAGCTATTATTTTGTTTATATCTGAATTTGGTGTAGTGCAGTATATGTTCAGATCATCTGCAAATGCAGTGAGGTATATTTTGAAGTTGTGTATTGATGGAGGATTGTGATATGTATTTTGTTTAATGTATAGAAAGAGTGGTTCTGGGTATAAGTTAAACAGGAAGGGTGATAGTGGGCATCCTTGTCTTGTTCCATTTTTTATTAGGATCCTATTTGACCAAGTTTTATTTATATACAGAGATGTGTATGGGTTGCTATAGAGAGTTTGGATGATCTGAATGAAGTTATTGGGTATATTAAAGTAGGGTAGTGTTTGGAGTAAGAATTCTAGATTAACCCTATCAAATGCCTTGTGGGCATCCACTACCATTGTGTAGATGTTGATATTGTATCGGTTAGCGTAGGATATTAGTGCATCTAATGTTAATGTATTGTCACTAGTCTGTCTGTGGTGTAAAACCGGATTGTTCTGGGGAGAGGATTTTTTCTATCAGATTTTTCATTCTGTTTGCAAGTATAGAGGTAAATATTTTAGTATCTATATTTAAGAGGGAGATGGGTCTGTAGCTGTCGGGGTTTTTGGGGTCTGTGTGTTCTTTTAATATAAATATAGTTTTAGAGGCATTAAAGTGGATATCATTTATTTTATAGTTTATTATGTAATTCAGTGTATAGTATAGTAGTTTGGCTATCAAGGGGGAAAATGCTTTGTAAAATTCTGATGTGAGTCCATCTGGAGCCGGAGCTTTATGCACTTTTAAGTGTTCTATTGTTGTAATAATTTCACTGACGGATATTGGCTCAGTTTGTTTTTTTGTTGGTCTAAATTGAGTTTAGGGAATTTCAGTTTTTGAAGAAAAAGAGTTCTATCTTCCTTTGAGGTTTGTAGTATTTGTGCTCCATATATTTGAGAGTATATTTGTTCAAATGTTTTAATGATGTCTTCATTTTTTGTCTCGTTTTTGTCTCTGTAGTTTATTTCTGATATATTGGAGGCATTTTTGTGTTGGCAGATAATTCTGGCCAGAGCTCTAGATGGTATTTGAACTTCTTCTGCGTAAGTGGCTAACATTCTGGCTTCATAGAAAGATAGGTTCCTGGTTTCTAACATATATAGATCCCTTTGCAGTTTTAAAAGTTCTGCTTCTGTTTGGTTCTTAGGGTTATTTATTAGTTCTTTTTCAAGATGCTCTATTTTCCCTTTCAAGAACGAAACAGAAGTGAAAACCAACTAGTAACTCCACGAAGTGGCTTGATGCACAAGGAAAAGCACAGTACCAGGAACGATTGTCTAACAGCTTTATTACGTGATCCACTCCACAAGCACAATGCTGTGCTAAGTAATGTAACAGAACACAATACACACAAGGTTGAGCGCTTTCATCTGCGAAGCAGATTTCATCAGAACCAAGAAGCTCCCAAAAAGAGTTCTTAAATATCCAATTAGGCGCCAAAATAAGTGAATAGAATGATTGAATTCACTCAAATTATACATCCTTCAGGGTTTATGCCAACAAGCATGCATAAAATACATACATAGAATATATAAATGTATAAATGTAATAAAACCTTGGCGAAACTGGTTGCTATATAGCATATTTGAAAGGTGTTGAACTAAAAACTTGTAATAATATAATGCAGCTAGTATTATGTATATAAATAAAAATGTATATATCCAGTATTTCTAATGTATAAAAATCTGGTATTTATAATGTATAAGAATGATGTGTAAAAATAAAATATAATATATAAGTAATGTATAAAAATTTGTATAAATTATAATGTATTTGAATAGGAAAATATTAACTATATATAAATTTATACAAATATGAATGATGATATTGTATATGAAATATCTACAAATATCTATGAATGTATAAAGGTATTAGTGTCCTAGTTATATGAAAATAACATGTGGAATATATAAAAAATATATAAAAGAATTGATGTACTGAAAAGTACTCACAAGGACTATAATGCCTCAAATGATGGCATGCAACCACCCTACAAAAAATGGTCTGTGCATAGGTCAATAAAAATTCAATGGTGACAAAACAGTGGTGCAATTAATAGGTCAAATAAATATATCATAGTAAAAATATATCATAGTAAAAATGTACACACAAAAATCTTCCTAATCTACAAAGCTGATCACATTTTGAATGAAGAATTAATGCATAATCATAATAACATTTCTACATATAAAATAATTGTTGTTTAAACAATGATAAATAAATAGTTGTTAAAAACTAATGAGTAAAATGGTGCATATGTTAAAAATGACTACATTAACTGTCAAAAATAAGGAAGGGTTTGATACTTATGTGGTCATTGAGGCCGGGTTTAGTTGTTGCATCACAAATCATTTGCCATTTACTTTCTAGGAGAGATAAATAACATTTCCAATTTCCCCCTGCTGTTGTTGTATCAATGTGATCTATGATGCTAAACAAAAAGGAATGCTCGCTACCCCTGTCTATAATATGCCTGCTTAATGCATTGTTGGGGTCCTTCTTTCTTATCCTGTATGTATGTTCATAAATGCGGGTCTTGAATCTCCTTTCTGTTTTGCCTATATAAAATGCATCACATCTCTCGCAGGTGGCAACATAAACTAATCTAGATGTATTACAGTTGCCACCTTTGCTGTGCAGAATATTGTGCGTGATGTTATTTAATTTCACTACCTTGCTAGTGTTGATTAATCTGCACTGCTTGCAAGATCCACATTTTGTGGTGTGTCCTAGCATTTTGGCCTCCCTGTGTTTCACCTGTGTCTTTTCCAACAACCTTTTGATGTTGAAAGAAGTTTTGTACACAAACTTGGGGGCATTCCCCACGACACTAGTAGAGTCGTCTGATATTCTAAAAAGGTTCCAGTGTTTTAAGAGTATCTCCTTAAGGGTGTTGACATATGGACTAAAAGTAAGGACACAATAACATCCTTCTTGAACTCTCTTCTTTTCTTGTGAAATGAAGGGTTTACCTAATAAGGGTGGGTATTTGTTCCCCCATTCCTTCATAATGTAGGTTCGTATTGGTTTTATTAAATTGTTAGGATAACCCCTATTGGAAAACATTTCAGATATCATATTGAGTTCTCTCTCCATAACCTCCCTGGTCGAGCTCATGCGTGCAGCTCGAATGCACTGACCTTTAAAAATATTTTTAAATATATGTGGAGGGTGACAACTGTTGTAATACAGGTAGTCATTCGAAAATGTTTTCTAAAAATTTGAGATTGAAATCCACTCTCCGTGGTGGATATATATGTATCCAAATATGCTATACCCTGAGACTCCACGTTATAAGTAAATTTTAAAAATTGAGTTGTATTATTTAAATAATCAATGAATTCTGGTATCAAACTGGCTGGTCCTTTCCATAAGACAAATAGGTCGTCCAGATATCTACTGTAGTATGAAGCACTTGTAATAAGTGCTTGGGAATACATGCAAAGATTCCCATTCGAGCATTACTACATTGGCGAAGATCGGGCACATGAGGCCCCATAGCAACTCCTCTACTTTGTCTGAATAATTCCCCTTGGAATTTCAGATAATTGTGTTCGAGGACCAACCTCATCATGTCGACCAACAGATTGATTTTCTCATAACTCAACCCAGAAAATCTTTTTAGACCATCAAAAAAGAGATCAAGGCCTTTCTCCTTGGGGATACAGGAGAAAAGGTCGATGACATCGATGGTTATGAAAGTTTGGCCTTGGTGCCAAATCAAGGGAGTGAGCCTACTCAGAAAACTCCAGGAATCCTTGATGAGATGATCAGCATTGTGATATACTTGCTTGGTCCAAGAGTCAATGGTCACTCCAATATTATATGTTTTGGACTTGGAACCGGAAATGATGGGTCTAAAGGGGGGTCGGTTGACATTCTTGTGTATCTTCGGAATCCCTATGATTGTAGCCATCTTGGGAAATTCATTTCTCATGAACTCATAAGTATCATTCGTGATCCTATTGTCTAGTAGAAAGGCTTCGATGGCTAGGTCGATATGTTGGTAGCCTATATTGACCTGATTGAGGGACACTTCTTCATAATTTCCGGATTCATGTAGAATGTTCAAAATTTCCTGATGGTAGTCAACAGTGTTAAACAACACAATCCCTCCACCTTTGTCCGGTTTCATGATCCTGAGGTCTTTGTTGCCTATGACGGTATTCAAGCACTCTCTTTCAGCCACTGTAAGATTGTCCAGTGTATAATCAGATGATTGAGATTCGTGCTTCCTGATGTTTTTCGAATGCCAATATATATCACTTGCTACCATCTTTTCATATTGGGCAACCATGGGGTTGTATCCTGGGACATAAGTGCTCTTTCTTTTAAGTCTGGACTGATGACCTTCTTCATGCTGTACCGTAGTATCTTCATGGTTGTTGTCCTTGAAGTGAAAGGCCAGGTTCATTCTCCTTGTAAGGAGTTTGATCTCCTTTATAGTGTCAAAAATGTTGAACTTGGAAATGGGAATAAATTTCATGCCCTTGCAGAATAAGGAACAAAATTCTTCTGTAATAACAAAATCAGTATAATTATAAACCTGCAGGCCTTTATAAGTGTGAGTGACAACAGGTTGGCCTTGAGGGATGGTGGGACAGGCGGAGTTGTCATGGGAATCAAGTAGATCATTGGAATGTAGTAGTGGTTCACTAGAATCTAATCTACCTAGCCCCACATGAGAACCAGAATTTAGTGTATTGTCCTTATAAATGAAATTGATAAGCTCAATGAAGAAATTTTGCATGATGAACATTTCAATTTATGGTGTGATTTATATCACAAACAATTCAGTGCTGTGGAATATAAAGCGAACACTATAGTAAATAGAAAGAAAGGCAAAATTGAAAGAGATATTACGGCTTACAAACAGCAGAGGGCATATGTGTGGCCTCATTATAAGAGCTATGTGAGTAGATCCAACACAGGACAGGAGACATATAGAAGGGAAAGAAATGATACATGGAGGTTAGAGGGTGAACAAAATTTTCAGGGGGGACGATTTCACCCTGCTCCCAAAAAGTACAGGACAAGACACTAAATTCTGGTTCTCATGTGGGGCTAGGTAGATTAGATTCTAGTGAACCACTACTACATTCCAATGATCTACTTGATTCCCATGACAACTCCGCCTGTCCCACCATCCCTCAAGGCCAACCTGTTGTCACTCACACTTATAAAGGCCTGCAGGTTTATAATTATACTGATTTTGTTATTACAGAAGAATTTTGTTCCTTATTCTGCAAGGGCATGAAATTTATTCCCATTTCCAAGTTCAACATTTTTGACACTATAAAGGAGATCAAACTTCTTACAAGGAGAATGAACCTGGCCTTTCACTTCAAGGACAACAACCACGAAGATACTACGGTACAGCATGAAGAAGGTCACCAGTCCAGACTCAAAAGAAAGAGTACTTATGTTCCAGGATACAATCCTATGGTTGCTCAATATGAAAAGATGGTAGCAAGTGATATATATTGGCATTCGAAAAACATCAGGAAGCACGAATCCCAATCATCTGATTATACACTGGACAATCTTACAGTGGCAGAAAGAGAGTGCTTGAATACCGTCATAGGCAACAAAGACCTAAGGATCATGAAACCGGATAAAGGTGGAGGGATTGTGTTGTTTAACACTGTTGACTACCATCAGGAAATTTTGAACATTCTACATGAATCCGGAAATTATGAAGAAGTGTCCCTCAATCAGGTCAATATAGGCTACCAACATATCGACCTAGCCATCGAAGCCTTTCTACTAGACAATATGATCACGAATGATACTTATGAGTTCATGAGAAATGAATTTCCCAAGATGGCTACAATCATAGGGATTCGAAGATACACAAGAATGTCAACCGACCCCTTTAGACCCATCATTTCCGGTTCCAAGTCCAAAACATATAATATTGGAGTGACCATTGACTCTTGGACCAAGCAAGTATATCACAATGCTGATCATCTCATCAAGGATTCCTGGAGTTTTCTGAGTAGGCTCACTCCCTTGATTTGGCACCAAGGCCAAACTTTCATAACCATCGATGTCATCGACCTTTTCTCCTGTATCCCCAAGGAGAAAGGCCTTGATCTCTTTTTTGATGGTCTAAAAAGATTTTCTGGGTTGAGTTATGAGAAAATCAATCTGTTGGTCGACATGATGAGGTTGGTCCTCGAACACAATTATCTGAAATTCCAAGGGGAATTATTCAGACAAAGTAGAGGAGTTGCTATGGGGCCTCATGTGCCCCGATCTTCGCCAATGTAGTAATGCTCGAATGGGAATCTTTGCATGTATTCCCAAGCACTTATTACAAACGTTTCATACTACAGTAGATATCTGACGACCTATTTGTCTTATGGAAAGGACCAGCCAGTTTGATACCAGAATTCATTGATTATTTAAATAATACAACTCAATTTTTAAAATTTACTTATAACGTGGAGTCTCAGGGTATAGCATATTTGGATACATATATATCCACCACGGAGAGTGGATTTCAATCTCAAATTTTAGAAAAACATTTTCGAATGACTACCTGTATTACAACAGTTGTCACCCTCCACATATATTTTAAAAATATTTTTAAAGGTCAGTGCATTCGAGCTGCACGCATGAGCTCGACCAGGGAGGTTATGGAGAGAGAACTCAATATGATATCTGAAATGTTTTCCAATAGGGGTTATCCTAACAATTTAATAAAACCAATACGAACCTACATTATGAAGGAATGGGGGAACAAATACCCACCCTTATTAGGTAAACCCTTCATTTCACAAGAAAAGAAGAGAGTTCAAGAAGGATGTTATTGTGTCCTTACTTATAGTCCATATGTCAACACCCTTAAGGAGATACTCTTAAAACACTGGAACCTTTTTAGAATATCAGACGACTCTACTAGTGTCGTGGGGAATGCCCCCAAGTTTGTGTACAAAACTTCTTTCAACATCAAAAGGTTGTTGGAAAAGACACAGGTGAAACACAGGGAGGCCAAAATGCTAGGACACACCACGAAATGTGGATCTTGCAAGCAGTGCAGATTAATCAACACTAGCAAGGTAGTGAAATTAAATAACATCACGCACAATATTCTGCACAGCAAAGGTGGCAACTGTAATACATCTAGATTAGTTTATGTTGCCACCTGCGAGAGATGTGATGCATTTTATATAGGCAAAACAGAAAGGAGATTCAAGACCCGCATTTATGAACACACATATAGGATAAGAAAGAAGGACCCCAACAATGCATTAAGCAGGCATATTATAGACAGGGGTAGCGAGCATTCCTTTTTGTTTAGCATCATAGATCACATTGATACAACAACTGCAGGGGGAAATTGGAAATGTTATTTATCTCTCCTAGAAAGTAAATGGCAAATGATTTGTGATGCAACAACCAAACCCGGCCTCAATGACCACATAAGTATCAAACCCTTCCTTATTTTTGACAGTTAATGTAGTCATTTTTAACATATGCACCATTTTACTCATTAGTTTTTAACAACTATTTATTTATCATTGTTTAAACAACAATTATTTTATATGTAGAAATGTTATTATGATTATGCATTAATTCTTCATTCAAAATGTGATCAGCTTTGTAGATTAGGAAGATTTTTGTGTGTACATTTTTACTATGATATATTTTTACTATGATATATTTATTTGACCTATTAATTGCACCACTGTTTTGTCACCATTGAATTTTTATTGACCTATGCACAGACCATTTTTTGTAGGGTGGTTGCATGCCATCATTTGAGGCATTATAGTCCTTGTGAGTACTTTTCAGTACATCAATTCTTTCATATATTTTTTATATATTCCACGTTATTTTCATATAACTAGGACACCAATACCTTTATACATTCATAGACATTTGTAGATATTTTATATACAATATCATCATTTATATTTGTATAAATTTATATATAGTTAATATTTTCCTATTCAAATACATTATCATTTATACATATTTTTATACATTACTTATATTATATTTTATTTTTACACATCATTTTTATACATTATAAATACCATTTTTTATACATCAGAAATACTGGATATATACATTTTTTTTTTTTTTTTTTTTTTTTTTTTATTTTTATACATAATACTAGCTGCTTTATATTATTACAGGTTTTTAGTTCAACGCCTTTCAAATATGCTATATAGCAACTAGTTTCGCCAAGGTTTTATTACATTTATACATTTATATATTCTATGTATGTATTTTATGCATGCTTGTTGGCATAAACCCTGAAGGATGTATAATTTGAGTGAATTCAATCATTCAATTCACTTATTTTGGCGCCTAATTGGATATTTAAGAACTCTTTTTGGGAGCTTCTTGGTTCTGATGAAATCTGCTTTGCAGATGAAAGCGCTCAACCTTGTGTGTATTGTGTTCTGTTACATTACTTAGCACAGCATTGTGCTTGTGGAGTGGATCACGTAATAAAGCTGTTAGACAATCGTTCCTGGTACTGTGCTTTTCCTTGTGCATCAAGCCACTTCGTGGAGTTACTATTTTCCCTTTCAGTATATGCTCCTCTTTCAGTTGTATTTTTTTATAGTATGCTGCTTTTTTGATAAACAGTCCTCTGATTTGTGATTTGGTTGCAGCCCATTCTATGTCAGTTGGTACTTGGGAGTTAGTGATATTTGTAAAAGCTATTTTTAGTATTGCTTCCGTTTCTTTTATTACATCCATTTTGTAAAGTAAATTAGGGTTTTAATGACTAATTATGATCCCTATTCTCTAAATATATCTTTTTGTCCCAGTTAATGTTCAGTGTGATTTTGGAGTGATCTGAAAAGAACCTGGTATGTATAGTTATTGTTGGGTCCATGTTAATGAATATGTCAGAGATTAAGAAGAAGTCTATCCTTGACCACATTTTGTGGCATTGCGAATAGAATGTGAATTTCCCTGTTTTATCTGCACTGTTCCCATGTTTAAAAGGGTCATATACTTTGAAATCTTGTTTGAGTTCATTAAGGGCTAATGTGGCTTGTTTATTATGTGATTTGGTCAGATTAGATTTATCCTTTTGTGGGTTTTGATATGTATTCCAGTCACCTCCAATCACTAGGTAGTGATCTTTAAATTGGTTTAAGGTTTAGTATAATGACATAAAAAAGTGTTGATGGTTATTACAGGGTGCGTAAACATTAAGTACCATTATAGGTTTTGGTATTGTAGGACTATTAAATGTTACATAGCACCATCTTCCCTCCTTGTCAGCTTTGGTTTTTAGTATTTTTCCTTAAATTGGTTTTAATTATTATGGCAGCCCCAGCACTGTTTGTTTTCCCTCTGAAGCTATGATTTGACTTATCCATTTCTTTCTGCTAATTTCTGCCCATTGATCTGCAGTCAAGTGCGTTTCTTGTATTAGTATGAGGTTGGCTGTGGTTTTTAATGTAAGGTGTAAGAATAGTTTTCTTTTCTTCTTGTTTTGGAGCCCTTTAACATTCCATGATTCTATTTCCCACATTTATTTATTAGGTGTATTCCTTAGATATGCCATGTATATTAGTTTTGTTTTGTTAGTTTTGTATGTGTTACTGTGTGATGGTTTAGGAAAGCATCTATTTATCCCGTCCTACACTGTGCCTAACCACTATATCCCTGGACCAGGAATAATCATGGGGAGGATGAAGGTTCATTATATGGTTTACCTTACGTCTAATCTTGGAATGTGTTTTCTTTTTAGATATAGATTTACTCCATAGTATCCCCCTGTGTTACTATAAACAATGTGGACAAAGCTGAACAAACTAGTTCCTCAACAAACACTGCTACTTAATATCCCTAGCCTCTTCTAACATATTATTTATACAGTGATGGTATTGCATTTAAGGTACAGCATGTATTGTTTTGTCTTGTGACTAATTCTTTCTAATAGTATTTTTAAAACAGCATATTAATATACATTCCTCAGTAAATTATAGCAATATGTGTACCATAGTAATATTGTTAAACAATCAATCTTGTCATTTTTACATTTTTCTCTCATTTGACTTCTTTTCCTCCCTTACTTATTCAGGTTTCGGCCTTCTTTGGTGCCTATAGTGATGTTTTTCCACATCAATCTGTGTGGGTTATAAAATGTATACTTGGCACCTATTTAACAGAAGTAGGAAGTATAGAGAGACAAAAAAAAAACAGCTTAGCCAAACAGTCCTTCTGCTATAGTTGACATATTAAGGCTATATTTACATTATCCCAGGATTGTTAGGTTATTTTACTAATTTCCTGAGATTACTTCTCTCCAGGATCTTTTAACACATTTCTAGTATTTACATAAAACATTTAACAATTTTTTTCCCTTTTTTTCCCAATATTAATCTATGAGCTAGCATAATTCTGACAGTTTATTTCTTGCCTATTATTTAAGGCTGAAGTTTCATTCACCTACACAGTACTGGGTGTACTGTTTTAGTGAATGGTTCAGTTCAACAGTACCTTATTTCTTCAAGGTTTTGCTTGCAGGTTGGTTGACATCTATGGTGCAGCTTTCCTCTTTTAGCTGGTGCAGATCAATTTTCATTTTTCAGGCAGTAAAATCCTTTGGAGCTTGCTGAAATCCATTTTGTCTGACTGTCCTTAATGAAGCCATCAAAAGCCTAAGGGGACTGAATTTGCAAGCCAATATCCGAGATGGGAACTTCCTTCCTATATTCGTGCATTGGAAACAGCAGTTCATTTTTGGTTCCCACCCAGGCTGTACTTCTCTTTCCTGTGTTCCTCATGGCTCACATCAATGACCCAAGGGCCTAGACAGCAAGGGGAAGATTTCAGAGTTGGATCCCAGCTAGAGTGCTCATGAATGAGGTCGTTTTTTCATCCAAGGGACCTTTATCTTTTTTTTGTGGATTTATTTCACTTCTGAATGTGGAATTTGCTTGAAAACAGCCAGGAATGTCTCTTTTGCCTCTTTGGGGTTAGCAACGATGTATTTAACCTCTTTGATGTAAAAGATTAACTGATTTGGATATTTCATCTGGAATTTGATTTTTTTTTCTATTAGGAACCTGCAGTATGGAGATAGTAGTTGTCTTGCTTGTCTTATTTGTATTGGGAGGTCTTGAGCAAAGGAGATTTTATTATTATTCCATGTGAGTGTGCCTTTTTTCTTTGCTGCCAGTATGATTTTATTTACATTTGGTAGTTTAATATTTTAATATAGACAGATCTTGGTTTCAGTGATGTTTGCATTTCCCTCAGGGCTCTGTGGGCTCTCTCTATTGTTATTTTCTGCATTTCTTCAGATTCCTCTAGGAGGGAATTTATTATTTGCTTGATTGTTGGTATTAGATTGTTATGAAGTACAGTTTCAGGTATTCCTCTGATGATGATATTGTTCCTTCGAGATCTTGCTTCCAGGTCTGTTAATTTTGCTTGTAAGTTTTGTATTTCTTTGTCATGGGCATCAGTTTTTTGAGAAATAAAGTTTATTTTTATTTCATTTTCTATTATTTTGGACTCAGATTTTTCCATTCTGGATATTATTTGGCTGAATGAGTCACCAGAGGTTTGAAATTGTAATGATAAGTCCTTTAATGCTTGCTGGATAGGTAATAAGGCAGATTTTATGTCTTCCAGATTAGCTGGCTGGTCTGTCTTGGATTTATTTGTATTTTTAGAGTTGTCAGTTTATTTAGTTGTCTTTTGTCTTTTTGAAGTTGCGTCTTTCTCAGGTGAGGCTAGTGCTGAGAATTTGGTCTTAGTTGTTGTTGTTGTTTCCATATTATTCTCCTCTTTTGACATCTTGATGTATAGTGTTTTACCAATCTTGCAGTCAGATGCAGGGCCTTAGTAGCACATTGCTTAAGCTGTTATTCAGAAATCTTAGTTAATCCTGCTGTTTCTGAGCTGAATCTGTCACTTTTTCTTCCTCTTTTGTTTGCTGGATGATATTAGCAGTAAATATCTACAGTTATTTATGTATTATTAATTCTGCGTTGCCTTCTGGGTTTGTTTTAATCCAGGGTATATCGAGACCTAGGTGATAGCAGTGCTCACAGAACAGCGGCCATTTTGAACTCCAGGAGGTATGAGATTTATTTTCCCAGTTGTGCAAGATGGCCATGCAGCTCTGTGAGATATCCTTGTCTCTGATCTTCTAATTAGTGTCATTCATCTAGCACACCAAAACAATGTCTTAGCAGATTAGATAAACAAGATTGTGCATTTGTGTCACAAGTAAAGGCTCAACACAGAAATCTTTGTCCTCCTCATAGAGCTGAAGACTGCCAGAGGTGGGCCTCTTTTCATCTTACTTAAATGTTTATATCTCAAGATCCAGGAAAAGACAACCAGTCATACGTACCATAAGGTGGAAGTTATGCATTTACTTGTCTTCTTTTGGTTCTAACAGTAGTTCTAAAAGTAAGAAGAAAAGAGGTACACCTAATTCTCATTACTCCCCATGGTTAAGATGGCTGTGGTTCTCCCTAATGATACAGAGTGTAGATCAATTTATTTCTCTCCTGTCATGGAAGTTCTTTTGATTCACTAGGTGGGACAGACTGGACATCCTCTGTATTCAGAAAACAAGATGGAAGGGGATTTTTGCAAAGTCACTTGGCTAGGGATCGAGAGTCTACTACTCAGGAAGATGACAGACTAGAAATAATGTGGGAATTGTGGTGAGGGAGAGGCTTCAGAAGAAAGTAAGGGATGTCATCAGAATTAGTGACAGATGCGTGGCCAAGGATGAACACAGGATAGCAGCAGATTTCTTCAGCTCCACCAATTTCATTACACTGACAGGAATTAATTACTTAAAAAAATAATTTTTGAAGTAATTTTCTTTCTAAATATGTTCGTTTTATATAGTTCTTGAACTATATCTAAAAAAGAAAGGAAATTTTAACAATATTCCTGTCAGAAATCACTTTGGAAATTTTCCTGTCAGTTTATCAGTCTGAAATGAGTTCCAGTAAGACAAATTCTCAAGACTCCAGCATCAAGAAAGAACTTCAGTCTCTGATAACTATAATCCAGCAACTTACTGCTAAGATGGATAAAATGGATACTAAAATAGACACCTTCATAGAAAAAAACTACAAAACAAATAGACTTGTTACATATAGACCTGCAACAACAGAAGATCCAGATGACAGGCATAGAAGAAGCTGTGAATGACATGGAAAATAGAATCCAAGAAGAGGAAATCAACATTGAGTTTCTGCTGAAACAAAATACACATTTACAAACAAAGCTGGATGACCTGGAAAATAGATCTAGGTGCAATAACATTAGGATTTTGGACTGCCAGAAAATATTGAAGGTAACAATATTACTTCTTTTTAACAACATGGCTCCCTAAAACTTTAGACTTACCAGAAGCATTCTCTTTTGGAATCGAAGAGCACATAGATCTATAGCTAATACTAACTCTAACAAAAACTATCCTAGATCAGTTATAGTTAGATTTCTATCATCTTTAGATAAAGAGATGGTTCTTAAATCTGCTTGGGCTAAAGCTCCTGTTAAGATTAATGAGACAACTGTGCGTTTTGACAATGACTATTCTTCCATGGTAATAGCTAAAAGAAAAGTTTTTCTGCCACTAATAAGGGAGCTTAAAAAAGCACAGTTTAAAACATACCTTCTGTTTCCTGCCAAGCTTAAAATCTTCCTTCCTGATGGTCCTAATTTTTTTGATGACTTAGACTCTGCTTTACTGTTTATCAAAAAAAATAAGATTTTAGATAAAATAGAGGAAATGGAATGGGCTAGTCCTTCATTAAAGAGACTGGCAACTGAAACTTCGAGGAAGACTTCAGAGAAGAAGAAGAGACTAAAAAACAAATGATTTGTTCCATGTTTTTTTTTCTCTCATTTTATTTCATTATTAATATTTTAAATATAGTTCCTGCATTTCCAGAAAGCCACAAATATTCTGAAAAAGATTTAATCAAAGTTATTCTCTGTGTGCAAAGAAATGTTTTGTTTCATAACCAGTCAAAATATCTGAAGAACTAATAACAAGCTATGATTCAATTTGTTTCTCTTTCTGAAAAAGAGAAGTAAGGTCAGTAATTTGATACATTTTTTTCTTTATCTTTTTTTTTCTTCTCCTTTTCTTCTTTTCTTTGTTTAAACAATGACATTCTATTTAGATTACGTAGTGGGTAAAGGGTGGGGGAGGGCAGGGAGAGAAGAGTAATGAAAATATGATTAATAGAATAATAACATATTTATTCCTTGTAAAAAGTTTATATGTTCTTCAAATGCTATTCCTAATTATACTTTCTTGATTATACTGCTTATGCTTGTTTGTAAATAATCTGTCATGCTTTAACTAATAATAATTAGAACTAAATAATAGTAAATAATATTTTATTTTAACTCTATTAATATAAACAGTAAGTAATATTCCATTGTATATACTTCTTATAGCTTTCTCTTACATTTTTTATTTCTGCCTTACACTCTTTTATTTTCTACTCTTTTCTTTTCTTTATTAATATATAGAAATGCTTTTGATCATATAGACACAGTAAATAATAAGATTTGCATAAAAATTGAGTTGGGACAAAAATATTGAGTTTTATTACTTATTAATAATTTTGGGCTTAATTTCACTTACATAGAGGCTGTAATAACCTGTAAAATACATTGTGAAGGTTTTGTCATGTTTAGATGCATTTACACTGCTAAATGAATGTTTGTCACTAGTTTTAATAAGTTTCCGCCAAAATGTTAAGGGAGACAATCTGGGATGTGGGCTGTCTCATGCACAGTGTCCATGAGCTACTTCAAAAGCTTCAACTCTCAGATCTCACAGAGAAGCTGAAAGCAGTCAGTCTAACCTTTGACCTAGATATCACACTGACACATCACAGATTCAGGAAGAACACTCTACCAGGAAGTAGAACTGATGCAAATGCGACTATGTGAAGGAAAATGAACTCTTTAACATCTTAATGTGAGTTATTTTATATAATTACTTAAATATCTATGTTATAATTCATAAAATATGTCAGTTATAATGAGTTTAAATGATGCAGTTTCTTGTAGTAAGTAAATGTCTTATTTTAGAAGGCATAGAAAATGAAACATTTATTCAAGTGATTTGGAAATCTACTTAACAGCAGCATAATAATCTGTGTTAAAAACTTATGTTCCAAACATATACATTACTATAACTCATTTAATTCATCTGATTGACAAGCATAAATAATTTTATAACTCTATTCTGGAAGAAATTGTCATGTGATATATTTTAAAGCAGTAGTATAGCATGGTTGTAAAATCTGGTTACTAAAATGTGTTTGCTGTGCATTATTTTGTATAAAGCAGACAGATTTATTGTAGGGACAGCAAGTAGGATAGTGCTCAGCAAGGACACAACTCAGTGAGATCATATATATATATATATATATATATATATATATATATATATGTGTGTGTGTGTATGTGTGTGTGTGTGTGTATATATATATATATATATATATATATATATATATATATATATATATATATGTATGTGTGTGTGTGTGTGTGTATATATATATATATATATATATATATATATATATATATATGTGTGTGTGTGTGTGTGTGTGTGTGTATGTGTGTGTGTGTGTGTGCGTGTGTGTGTGTGTGTGTGTGTGTGTGTGTATATATATATATATATATATATATATGTGTGTGTGTGTGTATATATATATATATATATATATATATATATATATGTGTGTGTGTGTGTGATGACTTCTTTTTTTTTTTTTTTTTTTTTTTACAGTAATGCAAGTGTTTCTGAGAATCTGCATAACTATGCAGTATGATTTATAACAATTTCTATGAATACAATAGTTTATTCTATTGACAATAATGAGTATGAGTAAAATGCTCATATACAAGCAATTCAAGTTTTTTTTGGAAGCTGTTGACTGCATTTACATGACAGAAAATAGATGCATCTTAATATATGTAATGTCTGAATCATATTAGCCAAAGTTTTTGATTTAAATGAATGTTAGAACTTATTTTTCTCTCCTCTTGATTTCTAACATCAAGATTATTTGAATGCTATTTGAATACAAGTGTTTTATATTACATAGATGTATATAGTAGTATGAACAGTTTTAAAAAAAAAAGTTTATTTTAGTTTATATGGTGCTGTTTTACCAAATGTGTAGTCTTGTCTTGCTAGATAATTGAATTGAAAACGGTTAACCTCAGTTAAATATAACTAGTATTAAATTGATAAGGTGGTAGCTGAGGTACTGCTGCTTAGGGTAGGGGTTAACTTGAGTGGTAAATACTACTCTAAGTTGGAGTTTATAACTCCAGGCTGGATGCAAGGTTTAATCCTTACATTATTTTCACTTGTTCATTGTTATATGTATATAGTTTTGACATCCACAATATATTTTGTACACTCATTGTCACTACAAACAAAATTGAATCCTATACAAAATCCCATAAGAGATTCAATAAATACAGCTATATTTAAAGGTACACCTAAAGGAGGAGATGTAACATTACTTATCTTGTTATTTGTTATTTTGATCATAAGATTCTTAAGTTTTAAAAATGCCAAATGACATCTTTAAAAGGAACTTCTTTAAACATTAATGGATTGAATAATCCATGTAAAAGGGCAAGCCTAATAAGATACACTAATTTACATAAGGCCAACTTAGTCTTCCTGCAAGAAACCCATCTCTTGAAAAATGATATTGATAAACTAGCCACAAACAAATATACAGTATTGGTTAGTTCAGAGCACACTCAGAAAAAAAGAGGAGTGGCTATTTTATGGAATAAAAGTATGTCCATTCCTAAAACCATTAAGTCTTATCAGGATGACAAAGGAATGTTTTGTATGGTTACAATACAAATTAACGGGAAGACTTACACTTTAATTAATGTATATTGGATACCTGGAATTGGTATTAATACAGTGAAACATCATCTTGATAAGATCATATCATTCTCTATAGGAGATATTATTTTAGCTGGTGACTTTAATTATATACTACATGAAAGTGATACTACCACTATAGGAAAAAGAAGAATTACATCTAATGCAAAACATTTAAATGATTTTGCTAATTCTTATCATTTGAATGATATTAATAATCAGATAGATTCAAAATCATTACCCTACACCTTTTTTTCTAACAGATACAAAACTTATTCAAAAATAGATAGGGTCTTTATTTCTAACCAGATGGTAACAGATTTAATTAATTCCAAAATCATTTCATGTCCTATATCTGATCATAATTCAATTGTTTTGAATTCATGATAAAAAATACTCATAATGTTCAGATCAAAAGGATACCAGCATACTTAACTCAACTAAAAGACTATAAAGAATATATACTTTCAGAAGTAAAACATTTTTAGGCATAAATAATACTCCTGAAGTCTCCATTGTCTATGTTTGGGATGCCTTAAAATCATATCTATATGGACAAAGTATCAGATGGTATAATAATAAAAGGAAATCTTGGGATAAGGAATTGTTAGATATTCAAAGTAAATTAGACTCTTATAAACATAATAAAGAAAATATTATGGACAAGAAAGTTATTGAAGAAATAAACTAAATGAGAAATACAAAGAAATGTTAACTCATAAAGTTAAAATAACTTTAGAGAAATACAAGTTTTTGTCTTATTCAATAAGCCCCAAATATTTACATAGACTTAAAAATAAAACAAAAAGGTTAAATAAACAAAACCATATCAAAGAAATCTTTTCTCTAAGGAAAAAGAAGAATGTTTCTAGTATACCAGAAATACTAGATGAATTTAGAAATCACTTTCACAAAATTAACCATAATAACATTAACATGGAACCTAAAGATAAAATAAAGGAGTTTATAACCACAAACATGAATAAAAAGCTTAATAAACAACAGATTAAACTATTGGACAAAAGTATTTCATATACAGAGGTTATTACACAAATACATAAGCTTAAATCAAACAAAGCACCGGGTAACGATGGTATTATACCAGAGATATATAAAATCCTCTCTAAAAGTACATATTCATTAATACATAAGGTTTTTATTTTGGCCCAAACTGAGTTAATAACCCCCCCCCCCCCATCTTGGCAATATACATTTATTTCGCCAATTTTAAAACCTAATAAAGATCGAACTAGATGTACTTCATATCGACCCATCTCATTACTTAATGTTGATTATAAAATGTTTATGAGTATTTTTGCTGATAGACTGAAGACAATCATCCCCGGCATTATAGATATAGATCAGACAGGCTTCATTGTAAATAGAAATACTTTTGATAATATAAGAAGAACTTTAACATTAATTGATTTTGCAAATAGGAAAAAGAAAGATTTAACACTTATTAGTCCTGATATAAGTTCAGCATTTGATTCAGTAAGTTGGGACTATCTGTTTACCTTACTAAAGTGCACAAACTTCTCAGATGCATTTGTAAATCTAATTGAGCATTTATACAAAGGAACTTTGGCTTATATTAAGGTAGGAACATATGTTTCACAAAAAATACCCATTTTAAAGGTACAAAATAAGGATGTCCACTTTCTCCACTATTATTCACTTTAGTAATGGAGCCTTGGGCTAATTTGTTCAGAAACAGTACTGACATAGAGGGTTTTGAAATAGATGAAAATATAACATCCAAAATTCAGCTTTTTGCAGATGATGTTCTAATTACATCAGCAGGATCTAATTCTTCTATGCAGTCTCTATTTGATAAAATGATGAATTTTAAAAGTATTTCTGGTTTAATATTCAATGAAGAAATAACCAAAATACTACCTATATATACACGAAAAAATATTCTCATTAGTGATTTTACTAAATATGTACCCAATTCAGGTCAGATAACTTATTTAGGTATAATACTATCTAAAGATATTAAATCTATTATATATAATAATTATAATACCTGTTTTCTTAATATACAAAACCTTTTTAATACCTGGAATAATATGTTTTTTACTATGGAGGAGAGACTTACAATTATTAAAATGATAATATTCCCCAAGATTTTATACTTAATACAATCAATAATACTTCCACCTACAAAAATCATTATCAAGAAACTGAATACACTAATGTTAAATATCCTATGGGCACCTAATAGACCTAGGATTGCATTAAAGCAACATACTAATAGCTGGTCTCAAGGGGGTATTTCTTTTCCAGACTTTAATTTATATACTATCTCTTCTATTGTAAAAGTTATTACTTTATTAATAGATCAGTCATATGTTGCAAAATGGAAAGATTATTGGGAGCTAATTAGTATGCACTTCATGAAAATCTCCTTAACACATAAAAATATGATTGTAAATAACTCCATGTTATGGTTACTAAAGGAATTTTGTACTTCACCTATTACACCTAAACATATGGTTTGTTACCCATTAAACATTATTATTAGCTATCGTAACTTTACATTCATGCACCCTAAGTATAGGGAATGGAATTTTATTATATTCCCTATAATGTATACTCAGGGTATGCTTTTGTCATCTACTTCTGAAGGAACTCATTTAGCTATAGATAATGATCTAAAGTACTGGTATCAGTTGATATCTGATAATAAAGTTAAAAATCTAGATTTCTTAAAACAAGAATTTGATCTAAGAGAAACTTGCTGGTTAGAGGTTCCGACCTTTAGACAACATCTCATTAATAAAATATATCTAATGTCTATAACAGTTAAAGAATCTATTCCAACACTGATTGATTACTTGATATTAAATTTACAACATAAAGTTTCTGATAAAGGTAAACTTTCATACATACATAAAATTATCAGACAAGAAACTTTTACAGTGTAGATTCATACTGGAATTATTTCACTTCTATTAATGGGGACCCACCAAATCAACAAGATAAACAATATATATTGGAATCTGCTTATAGAACTACGTCTTCCATTGTCTGGAGACTTTATACATGGAAATTTTTACATAGATCTTTTTATACAACTTTGATGATGAATAAAATAAATAATAAAGATAATTTATGTAAGAGATGTAATGTAGAAATTAATGCTGACTGGGCTCATATGTTTTATGACTGTATAAAATTGAAAGAATACTGGAAGTCAATTAATGCATTTTTGCAGGCTCTTTTTACAGATAATTTCATTATTTCTAAATCTCTTATATTATTCGACACACCTGTACCTCAAAGTGTTAAAAAGGTTAAGCTTCCCTTGTTATGGTCTATTCTAGCAGTGGCTAGGAAAATAATAACCAGAAATTGGATTTCAGATACACCTCCTTCATTCAATGAATTTAAAAATGTTATGAATATAGTGTGCCATATGGAAATAAACACAATTAGGTCAAGAACAACTAGAAAAACATCTTATTATATTGTATGGGATAATTTACAAAATTTATTAAAAAAATTCTAATTTCAATAGCATAGTATTTTAGTTTAATTAATTGATCTGATTGTAGTGGATGTCTTTGTAAATACTTTAGTTGTTTTGTTGAATGTTATAATAATATCTATTTTTAATTACTTGTATAAAATTGTTATGATATTTCTCTTATATGTTAAAACAATAAACCTGTTTTGAAAAAAAAAAAAAGAATTAGTGAAAGACACATGGAACTCAGACTCCAGTGTAAGGGTAGGGCAGTATTCATAACCTCACTTAGCCCCCCAGGCTTGTTATAGCAAGGAAAGAGTGCATTCAGACAGTGGCTGCAGGACCTACTAAATATAGCAGAACAATATGAATTAGTGTTAATTATGTGGGACCCTAAGTGCACATATCGGGACAGATAAAACAGGATATAAGAACTGGCAGTGTCCATGTTCGTGGGCAACAGAAATAAAGAAGGAAAGGGTGTATCCCAGATGACTTGAGAATATGCATATTAGAGTCAGTGTACAAGAACAAAGGGGACATTCCCAGCAGGTCACTGCAGATATGATAAAAATGTTGAGTGAGACAGGGGAGAAATAGCCTCTAAGGGTACTGTTAGCAGTATGGAGAAAACAGCATGTCTCTGATACTGGAGAATAGGCACACTAGTGCCAGTGTTCAAGAACAAAGGGAACATTCACAAGTTTGTGCAGTACAGAGGTTTCAAACTCCTGTCATATTGCATGAAAATTCTAGAGAGGGTGATTGATAAATGAATGCACAGAGTAGTAGAAAGTATGATGGGAGATGAACAGTAAGAAAAATACTTGAGAGGAAGCTAGAGATGAGGAAAGAGATCAACTGAGCATTCCTAGACATGGCAAAAGCATATGACAAGGTCCCAAGAAAGCAGATTTGGGCTATATTATGATGGTTTGAAGTCACAGAAACGTTGGTAGAATTAGTGCAGGCTGTGTACAAGGACCCAATAACACAAGTACATTCAGTGTTTGGACTCACAGAGAGGTTTCCAGTGGGAGTGGGTGTGCATCAAGGTCCACTGGTTATGGACAATATTAGAAAACAAGTAGGAGGGAACAGATTGACAAAGTTGCTGTATGCACACTATGTGTCATTACGAGTAGCCTCTGAACAAGAACTTCAGCAAAGGGTAGAGGACTGGAATGCAAAACTGAAGACACATGAGAAGAATATGAGTACAGATAAGACAGTTGTAATATCAGCAAATGGGGGAAATCAGAAGAAGCTGAGAATTAAGGTGGAAGGAAAAACAGTGGAATGGATTAACAGTTTAAGTGTCTGAAAGGGGTGGTAGAGGGTAAAGGAAGTCTGACTAAAGAGGTCAGTGCCAGAATCAGCGGGGCTGCAGCCAACTGGCACTGAGCATCATGTGATATTGTATGACAGAAGAATGCCAATGAAGCTGAAAAGTAAGGTGTACAAAATAGTGGTGCAACCAGTACTACTGTATGGTACTGAAACCTGGGCAGTGAACGCAGAGCAGTTGAGAAAGCTAGATGTGATAGAGATGAAGTGGCTGAGACAAGTGGTAGGATACACAATCTAGGGCAGATGGAGAAATGAGGACATTGGGGCAGAAGTCCAAGTAGCTCCATTTGCAGAGAAGATCAGAGATAACAAATTACAGTGGTTTGGGCACATGCAGGAAAGCAGAAGACAATCTGGTGAAGAAGGATTTGGACAGACAGAAAGAAGATGAGAGGAAATCAGGGCATCCAGCAAAGAGATTTTTGGATTGTGTGAGAGAAGACTTGCAACAATCAGAAAGTGGGAGAGTGGAACTGAATAGAGACAAATGGCAGCACTGACACAACACCCTGGCCATATGTAGAAAATGGAAAGGAGGGGGTTGATAACAATGATGACAGGTATTGCACCTTGTCCAATACTTTCTTCAGATCACAGTTTGAAGCATAATATTGTAATTCCTTATAGGGATATACAACCACCCACCTTCCCCCATGGAATTATGGGGGTCCTGCTTGGAACCAGAAGTTCTACTACCAGAAAATCTTGTCTAAGATAAATTTATTTTTTTCTGGTGCATTGAGAAAAACTTGGAACCCTTGCATGTTTATCTCTCTCAGATCTTAAACAAATTGCCTCGTGCTTAGCTTAAGATTTTCTTAGTCCTCTGTCAAAGTATATATTTCTGCCTTACAACAGCTTGTCTTCCATGAAAACCTGCTTTGATTCTACTTCCCACTATCATGATGTTTTAGAAAGGTGTTACTAGCATGCTCTTCCTAAGAAGGCAATCCATATTTTATTGGTATATGAATGTTGTTCTGGAGAGTATGATGGAGACTGCCACTGAACCTGATTATTCTGTGGCCTTGAAATTAGTTTCCTAGAAGACAGCTCATCATGCAACTGTCTCAATTAAGAGTGTCAGAGCTTCAGACTGTCTTGGCCTTTGGCAGATTTTGTCTTACACCAGAAGATTCAACTTCTTTCCTTCAGTCCTATCTTTATAATCTGGGAGATAGCAGTGTCTCTACCTACATTTTTAGAACTAGAATTCCTGTTTTCTCTTCCTGTAGAGTGAGTGTACCAGTCAGAGAAACAATTTGAAATTGAATTTCAGGATGGATTTATTGTTATGACTCATTTGGAAAGTCCTGGCAAATTCCAGAACTGTCTTTTTTTTCCTCAAAATTGTAATCTACACGCTTCCAAGATGGCTACACATTGAATAACAGCTTGACTCTAGCTCTCCCAGTCTGAAAACAGAAACTTAACAGAGAAGGCAGTAGACCTTTGTGTTCATCGCTAAATTTCAGTAACTGGCTAGTAAGTGTACTGCCTGGATGCCAGGAAAAAAGAAATACAGAGCACCTGGAAAAAAACAGCTACAAAAATTGAGGAAGAAACCCTGACTGGGGAAAGTTCTGCAGCTGTTCGGCAAAAATCAGTGCAACTTCCAGACATGACGTCCAGTAAACCACAGGAAGATATAAGACAACTGCATACAGACCTGGTTAAAATAAATGAAACACTGATGGAATATATCAACACAAACAAAAAAAGGCTATAACTCATTTACTCCACTGGAGCTCAGAAAGTTTGCACTGTAACTTCCAAGGGGCGGAGCCTAAGCCTTTTGACAGAATCAAATTCAAGCAGAGAAATATGGAAAGCAAGAAAAGATACAAATGGGAATGTTTATGGAAGAACTATGTATGCCAAGGTTAGAGGCAGAGGAGGCTCAATTGCTAACAGTTAGAATAGGAGAAGATGAGATAAAAATTGTGAGGTATAACCAATCTACAGGAAAATCCCCAGGAATAGATGGTATTCCTTTGGAAGTTTAGAAGCTAGGAGGGAAAACTGATAAAGATGTGTAAGGTTTTGTTTAACAGTGTTTTAAGAGGAGGAGAAGTACCAGCATCTTAATAGAAAGCAATGTAGCTGTAATACCTAAAGAGGGTAAAGATCCATCAGATCCAGCTTCATACAGACCCATTTCAATACTACACCATGATTATAAAGTGTTCATGTCTGTAATGGTTAAAAGAATGGCAAAAATAATGCCAAAATTGATAGCTATGGATCAATGTGGTTTTTTGGAGGGGAGGCAGACATTTGACAACATTAACAGAACACTGATGATCCAGAGGTAAGCGGAATGTAAGAAAATACCATTGTTGTTGATGAGTCTTGATGCAGAGAAAGCATTTGACAGAGTAAGCTAGGGCTTTATGAACAGGGCAATGGAAGCATTTGAATTTCCAGAAAATATATTGCTTAGAAGGGTATATGAGGGAACGGAGTCAAAAATTAAAGTGGGTGGAGCCCTCTCTGATAATTTCTGCTTGAGTCGAGGAACCAGGTGGGGTGTCCTCTTTCCCCCTTGTTATTTGCATTATATTTAGAACCATTGGCAAAGAAAATAAGGGACTCAGAAATTCAAGGTTGTAATTGGTATGGTAGTCAAGAAAAATTGGCTGTATTTGCAGATGATATGATTTTATGGATTCCTTTCAGTTGATCGAACTGCCAAAATGCCCAACGTTATATGGGCGAGACCACATAACTGACATTTTTGATTGGAGATCGTCGTACATTGCGGAACAGGAAATTTGCCATTTTCCTCAATGTAGTGTGATCTCAGAGCTGGTATATTTAATTAGCAGGGGGTGTGGGGGGGGGTGCAGAATATTTTCGTTTTTATTTTAATTTCGAACTTCCGATATGTCAGTTATATGGTCTCAGCCATATAACGTTCAGCATTTTGGCAGTTCAATCAACTGAAGCTAATCCTATTTTATACCTGAGAAAACCAGAAAGAGACATTACAGTGTTGTGGAACATTTTGAGACAGTTTCAAGTCTTTTTGGGATACAAAATTAATGAAGCTAAACAAGGACAATAGTGGTAATTTATGTACCCACATATGAATTGGTTTAGCAATATCCATATTTATGGGGACATGATAAAATGAAGTATTTAAGAGTATGGATTAAAAATTATTCTGGTGTGGCTGCTAATGATATGTGGGAAGAGACAAAAAAAATGACAAAATGGAAGCTTTTTATATGAATGTGGATAGTAAGATGCAAGCAGTTAAAATACTTTTAGTCCTTTTAGAGGTTCTCTGGTTTGATCCTCGGCTGAGGTGCCTTCTGTGCAGAGTCTGCATGTCCTCCCTGTGGTCGTGTGGGTTTCCTCCGGGTGCTCCAGTTTCCTCCCACATCCCAAAGACATGCTGTAGGTGGATTGGACACTCTAAATTGGCCCTAGGCGTGAGTGCGTGCATGTGTGTGCCTCATGTGGAAGGTTGGGTGCCAGGCTGGCAACTCGACACCGGAAAACTCCACTGCCAATCATGTGTGGACAGATGATCCACTGTGGTGACCCCTAACCCTAAAAAGCCGAAATAAGAAGAAGTCTTATACACAGGTCAGGCATATTTTTGTCAACCAGAGGAAAAGTTGTGGATAGCAATTAATAAAGAACTGAAGGACTTTATCTCATAGGGGAAGATGGCAAGAGTCAAGTGGGATAAGCTGTTTCTTCTAGTAGAACAGGGCAGATTGAGATTACCCAATTTAAACACATATTTCAGAGCTACACAGTTAAAGCTCCTTTACATAGCACAAGCAGAAAACTATAATTCAAAGTGGAAAGGGTTGATGATGAAATGGGCGGGGGGTCCAAGAAACAAGGAGAGATTGGGATTTTGGATGCAGGCCTTTAAGTAGAATAATGGTAATCATACAGACTATTATATCTATGAAGTAGCAGAAAGTATCCTAATTACTAAGCCAAAACAGGAATGGAGAAAGAGTCTGCCAATAGGGATGACACAATTAGGGATATAGACAATAGGCAAGCGGGGGCTGGAATTTATTGGATAAAACTGGCAAAGGAACTAAGGTATTGGGAGCAAATAACTAAAGAGGGAAAGATGATAGAATGGAAGACACCAAGAATTTACTTGGACTGCAGGTTAGAGATTGCCTTCCTTATCAAGGATTGATATCAGAGTATAGGCAAAGAGAAAGAAATAGGGAAGAGTCCTAAAGGAAAGACGAGCACTGGTAGAGTTTATGTAGAATCTTAATAAAAGCTGCCATTAAAAAAGGAATAATTAGTAGAACATATAAAATATTGCAAGATAACTGTAAGAATCAATCAGAGGAGGTTAGAAAGGATTGGGAAGAGAGATATGATAAGCAATTCACAAAGAAACAATGGGAGGATATATGTATGTATGTATGCCACCCAAATATGCAACAAAATGTAGAAGATTTAGGATTTTTGCTTGGAAATGTTTGCATAGATATTTTTATACCCTAAGTAGACTCCAGAATTTTTCCTCAGGTAGACAGCAAATGTTGCAGTTATGATGGAGGAGAAATAGGTAATTGGGAAGATATTTTTTGGGAGTGCGGTGAGTTGGAAAACTTTAAGGATTCCCTGCAGGATGCACTGTCAGAGATGCTGGGTGGGCAGATTAATGTGACAAGGGAGATGATTTTTCTGAGATATGATACAGAATCGGAATTGCCTTGGCATTGTAAGGCCTTGCTGTGTCTAATTATGGTGGCTGCCAAAAAAGTTACTACAAGAAAATGGAAATCAAAATCTAAGCCAACTACACTAGAAGTAGTGAATATACTAGCAGAGATAAAACAACTGGAAGATCTTTAGAAAAGGATAAGAGCAAACTACATGGGAAAAATGGGAATTGTGGGAACAATACATATATAGGGGAGGAATGAAGTTTAAAAGAAGGCAGGACTTAAATGAGCTACGTAATGTTTGACTGAAAATGATTGGGTAAATTATAAGTTGGCAGTGCCATGATTGCTCCCCAGGCTAGTGAAATCAGATAAGGTACACATGCTGAACCTAGAGTACTTGATAATAGTTTTCACTCTTACCCACAAACACTGGCTAATCTACAATGTATGTGCTGTACCTGTGTACTATATATGTATTCTACCTATGTTCCAAATTTCAGCTGTACACCACAAATCTATTAATTACCTTTATTTTTAAATTAGTATTTTCTTGTTTGTTCCCTCCCTGTAACTGTTGTGCTGCATACCACTGTAAAAACATGTCTATTGTAATTTGTGTGTATACTGATCATGTCTAAATATCTAAATGTATCTGTAATTTTTCTATGTGGAGTTTTTTTCCCAGGCCTCTGCTGAAAAAGGACCTTTTCGGCTCAGTCAGACACCCCCAGTTAACAAATGTAAAATAAAATAAAAATAAAACAAAAAAATAGTGATGTGTAATGTTTGCATCTGCAAGTGTGTCGGTATGGTTTGTGATGTAAAATGCTTGCAACTAGAATTGCGTTGGTGTGGTTTGTTTTCATTTATATAAATCTATGATTGCCTTGTCGTAAGTGATGGTTTAATAAAGATGTTTCTTGTTTAAAAGAAAGGGGCAAGAATTTAATAATTTATGTAATGATGCTCAGGTTATATGATATATAGCAATATATGTGAAGTGTAATATTTGTAAACGTGAACTTGTTAATACAGTTTGATTACTTTTATATAAATATAATTTTGTCTATATCACAAATAATAATTCAATAAAGGTGTTTAAAAAACAGATTGTCACCTACACATATTTGTGAAGCATCTACATCCTTTCTTCCACGTCTTCACTAGTCATGACAGATTAAATTTTATATCAAAGGACTGAGGATGTTTTGATATGACCATCAGTCAGGGGTAGCTTTATTAGATGCCATTAGTGATATAGTCAATCTTTCACAAACTGTACAGTAAAAAATACCAAATGACTACATACTGAAAGTATTTTTTTTTTACTTCTATTCCTCATAAGATTTGTGGTTTTCTAAAACATCATTGATTATTGAAGTCACGAAATAATGGCACACATCTGAGTTTCAGACTGATATCCATCAGAAATTTCATGCCAATGCCAAAGGTGTTATTCTAGTAACCTTCTAAGTTTGTAAGAGCAATAATTAAAATCTATCCTTGATTTTAGACTTTTGTCCCCCATTTTTTTTTAGCTTTGTCCAGATTTCTTGTCCTAAGTGGGTAAGAGGTGTGGTCTGATGACATAGTGAAGCTAGAATGTGTGGTATTTTGAGCCTGTAAAAAGGTGTCTGGGGTGGTAGTGGGTTTTTGTGGAGTTGCAGATGGCAGGAGGTTAGGTGTATTAGTAGCACTCATGCAGGAATTATGATTAAGTGGAAAAGGAGCATGGCTAAGTGAGGTTATATGACAAAAAGAAGGCACAATTGCTTGGAAAAACTAGGGTGCTAATGGAGTGATGGAGTTGAAGAGGAACAGTAGTGTGGGTGTAGAAGTCTAGCTAAGTATGTGGAGAAATTATTATGGGAGTGGGGTGATTAAAGAAAGGAGGGTAAGTAAAGAGAACGTTAAAGTGATTTATTGTTTATGGATGTAAAATAAAAGAGGGTAGAGAAGTTTCAGCAATGTAGTGAGATGAGAGAAAGGCTGAAAAATATTACAGAAGAAGAGATGAGTGATAATAAATGTTAGTTTAGTTGTGTTATATGAGCGGAGATCAATGGAATGAATGTAAGAGGGAATTTTGCTAATGACTTGCTTATTGGTACTATTGGGGAGTGGGACAAGTAGGAGTAGATGTATTGTAGAGCAGTATGGGAGTGAAAAAGGGTGTTGGGAATGTTGCTAAATATTAAGCAGAATTTGTGAATTGGCGAATAGAATAGTGTGAGTCAGTGACAGTAATGATGTAGTTTGGTGAGGATGTTTACAATTGTGTGTGTGTGTGTGTGTGTGTGTGTGTGTGTGTGTGTGTGTGTGTGTGTGTGTGTGTGTGTGTGTGTGTGTGTGTGTGTGTGTGACTTGTACTAGGTGGACATGGCTAGTGTAATACTTGAGTAAGATGGACTGGGTGGAAATTGGGGGTAGGATGGTGGAGTAAAGTGAAAGCCAAACATAGTGAGGCTCACCATAGCAGGGCTTAGCTGACCTTAGAGGCCCTTTACTGCAGGAAGCAATCATTTTATAGCTGGTGCTCAGCCATTAGCATGGATGCACAACTTCAAACATTGTTTTTCCGTTATTGAATGCAGAGACCAAGGATCTAGGGGTAGGAAGTAACTAGTTTAGAAAGTGTAATCATATCAATTTAAAATGCACACCGGCTGTTCCCATGGATTTTCAGCATGTTGATCACTGCTGTAGTAGCCTTAGCTGTATGGGTTTTATCCCACCAAGGATATAACAGCCAGCCAGCTTCCAAAGCTTCAGGGCACCTTTACATACTCAAACTGTCAAGCTGAGCTGATTAAAAGACAAGTTTGGATGCAAAGCCCTTTAGAGTTTTACTACTGCCAAAGAGTATGCTCCTCTGCGGCTTTTGAGGACCAATGATCAACTTGTGCTTTCTTTTGTTGGACAGTTAAGTTCTCTTTGGGTAAAAAAAGCTTCCATTTTCTTAATTTTATTGATGTTTTATTACCTGTCTCTCCAGGAATGGTATTTTAAAGCTAGGAGTATTGTGTTTTAACAGACTGTCTGTAGACTGTAACTTAGTTTTAAACGGAGCACTCATTTTTTTCTGCCAGTTTAAAAGTAGTGTAAACTAACTGAGAGCATATTTTCTGCGGTGAAATTGTGTTAATTTTCCCTTTGTGGGTCTGGCACAGTGTTACTGCTTTTGACTGTTCTTTTGCTATGTTAAAAAATGTAGCATTTGTGGACTTGTTGTTTTACCTGCATTTGCTGCTTGTCATCACCAGGAAAGAGGCACCATTTTTGGTTTGACCATAGAAGGTCCATGCCTGGTTCTTCTTCCAGCCATAAAAATGAAAACATTACGCAAACAGCCTTTGTGGGCACAGTAGGCTATCAGTTTACCTCCGCCGCAGGTGTGTGACTCTGCTGTGGCCATTTGTTGTACTTCCAACCACTTATCTTTTACCCCAGATCGCTCAGTTGTGACATGTACAAACAATGGATGGGCAATTAGCTACATCATCTGCAGCTGCTGACGTCCCATCAGTGGGCAGCTGTGAGACACTCATCGTTCCTGGGAGAGGAAATAAGGAAGGTTTCCTTTTTGTGTCAGAATGCTGTGCCCATCCCTGGAGAAGTAGCTGCTGCCAGTAGTAACATAGTTGGTGTAATTTTTCTTGTCTCAAAGAAATAGAAAACCAAGCTTGTGTCTACTCCTCCTCAAATTTGTTTGGATTGGAGTAGTTTACTGGATCTGGCTCAGACTTTAACTCAGGCCATTGATCCTTCTTGTAAAATAGTTTCTGGTAAAAGAAAGAGGGATACATTTTTTCCTGAAGAGATTCAGGATTCTGAATCTGAACAGGAAGATGCAGGGGTGGATTCAGGGTTTCTTTTTCAGATTTCTGATTGAGACTTAGAGGAGAACTCTGATTCTACCTGTGGGGATTTCTCTTTCTCTGAGACTATATCTAGAATGTACCAGTGTTTTCAGTGGGAGAACACTGAGGTTTCTCAGTCCCTCAGAAAATACTATGACTTGTTACAGAAAGATTTTCTAGAACCTGCACCCATTCCTCCTGTTCTGTCTGCTTTAGAGGATGTGTGTTTTACTGCCTGTAATTTTCCTGATAGTCAGTCAGCTGCACCTAAAAAAGCAGACAGGATGCACAACGTTCCACACTCTTCTAAATCCCAAACTTGGCGCAGCAGCTATAGCTTTAGCTAATCCCAGTGCTGCTAAGCACTTAGTTAATTTCCATCCTACTCTTTCTGACAAGGATGGAAAAGTTATTGATAGGTATGGGAGAAAATGTATACTTCTGCAACTTTGATTTTCAGAATATTGAGTTGTCATGCTCTTATGTTAACGTTTCCTCTGACAAATTGTGAAGGTACGAAGAATGTTTTATCTGCAATTTCTTCTTGTGAGGAAAAATATGCTTTAAATAACTTAGTTTTTTCAATTGCACAAGTGTTTGCAGTGTGTGTATGACTTTGTTGATATGTCTTCCAGGGTATACCCACTGGTACTGTTGAGGTTTGTATGACTGCATTCTCAGAACCTTCCACATAATGTTAAAAATGAGATTTTAAATACTCCCTTGATTAGAGATTTTAGTGTTTGGCTCCTTTACTGCAGCACTGATCAAAACATGTGATGAAAAAGGCAAGTTGATCCAGAGAATCTCTAAAGATTTTTCAACCCTCATTTTCCAAATTATCCAAGGGATTTTTTTGTCCTCATCCAGTTTTGGCAACAAACAGAATAAATAGTATCAATGGAATTCATGGAAAAGACCTTTACAAAGAAATGGCAAGAGGGTTCCAAAAAGAAGTCTCAAACCTCCCAAAAAACAAGGACACACCAACAAGTCTGAATGACTGTTCAACAGACCTTGTCACCCATTCCCATCCTGGTTCCTTTTTTTCTTTCATAAAATTTGAATCTCCATTTTTTTCTTTGACAATTGTTTCAAACATGTGGGTTTTGAAAATCATTCATCATGGTTACAGATGGCAGTGGAAGGAAATTCCTCCTTTCTAGGTGGTCATTCCCCATCCTTCAAAGCAGACTCTTTTGTTTCCACCTGTTTTTCATCACATGCTTTCCCAAGGAGTAATAGAATCAGTTCTTTCTTCCCAGGTAGGAAAGAATTTTTATTCAGGGATGTTTGTAGTGGCAAAGAAAGAAAATGCTTGAACAACATTTCTGGATCTTTGTTTCCTAAACCTGTTTGTGATAGTGCCCAAATTCAAAATAGGTTCATAGGTAAATACTAGGCTAAATGCTCTGAAGGGCCATTTTAAGTATAGCCAACAAACCAAAGTCAGACTCTAACCCTGTACCTTGTGTCTGTGACACAAAGACCTTAACCATTATACCAAACCTACCCAACTGATGTCACTTCACAGCCTCTTACCTCTTCTTCCTCTTTCAAATTTCCTGATAACATTAGAATTAAAAGATGCTTATCATTACATTCCTATTCATCCAGACTTCAGATGTTTCTTAAGGCTTTGTGTGTATGGATTACATTATCAGTTCTCTGCCTTACCCTTTTAACTATTCACTGCACTAAGAGTGTCCCGTTATAGCTCATTACATGCTACAGAGTATTCACATTTTTCTATATTTTGATGACTTGCTTATCTTTGCAGAGCTTTTTTCAGTGTCAGGAATATCTATCTCAGGTGAGAGATCTCTTATACAAGCTAGGATTCCAAGGGAACATTCAAAAGTCTTTATTGACTTCCTCACACAGGATTGTGTTCCTGGGATGTCAACTAGATCCCTCAATTCAAAGAGCTTTTCTTCCACAGGACAAAATATATCTTTATTTAGATCCATTTCTAAGGTTTTCCACTCAGACTGTGGTTACTGTGAGGGAATACCTCAGGATTTTCTGTGTCATGGCATTTATGATTCTCATGATACCCCCTGGCAAGACTTCACATGAGAAAGATGCAGTAGTAACTGAAATCTGTTTGGTCTGAGCATCCAGTCCCTTTATCTTTGCAAATCCCAGTGCTGGGGTTTGTCAGAAGATAAACCTTTTGATGGAGACAAAATATATTCTTAAATCCAGGTCTCCCTTTCTCCTTCCCTACTCCAAATGCTTTTGACTTTGCGTGGGGAGGAATTTCAGGGAGAATAAAAATGAAGGGGGGTATGGGACTCTTAAGGACAGATGCAAGCACATAAATATCAAGGAGATGCTTGCTCTGATCAAGGCACTCAACTCTTTGAACCATCTTTGATCCCCAAGGCCTCTTCAGGTGTTTACAGACAATACGACAGTCATGTGGTGCATCAACAGGCAAGGGGAACAAGGTCATACCCCCTTTGCAGACTAGCCATGTTAGCTTGTGTTATAGCTTTAAAGGACAATCTCACTCTACAGCCGTCCCACATTCTGTCATAGCAAAATTGTGTGGCAGACAAACTGAGCAGGACCAGGGCTGACCTTTATGAATGAAAACTAGATCAGGAGGACTTCCAAGATTTGATTTATCTGAGGGAAGTTCTTCAAGTAGACCTGTTTGCCATCTCTCTGAACAATAAATTGGCAAAATTCTGTTCAAGTACTCCAAGCAAGAAGTCCAAGAAGACAGATGCCTTTTCTTTTTTCTTTCTTTCTTTTTTTTTTTTTGGACAGGAATGTTCCTGTATGGCTTTCCACCCTTACCACTAATATATCCAGGGTATTTCTGAAGATTCAGAAAGAATCCCCCAAGACCATTGTGGTAACTCCCTTCTGGCCCAGGCAAATGTGGTTCTGCCTTATTTTGCAAATGACCAGGAGCTATTACCACAAGATTCCTCACAGACTGGATCTATTCACATAAGAAGAGGGGTATTTAATACACCGTAACATCAGTCATCTTCAATTGGCTGCCTAGATAATCAGGTGTTAATTTCTTTTAGGCACCTGTTATCTCAGGATGTGCAGCTGGTACTAATGGAGACAAGAAAGCCTGCTACTAGAAAATCATATATTAGCAAATGGAAAAGGTTTTCTAGTTGGTGCAAACATCATAACCAGCACCTATTCAGGGCTAGTTCTTTTCTGGATTTACGATATTTGTGAGTTACTGTCCTATGGCCTTTCCTATTCCTCTATCAAGGTTCATTTATCGGACATTTCAGAATGTCTGCCCACGGATCCTCCTCTTTCAGTGTTGCCTCATGTCAAAATGTCCTTGAAAGGGGTTTTGCATAACAGGCCTCCAAGAAAACTGGTGGCCTCTCCTTGGGATCTTGCTCCATTTGAACTAGCTAATCTGGCTGACTTGAGGTTCTAAACATGGAAAACATGTTTACTGATTGCAAGAATGTATCTGAGCTGCAAGTCTTATGGTCAGGCAACCTTACCTCATTTTCCATATGAGCAAGGATTTTTTTTGAAAACTAACCCTTCTTTTATGCCCGTAAGTGATATCCAAGTTTACTTGAAGCCAAACTGTCCATCTCCCTGTTGAGGGAGAAAGGATACTCCATACCATGGATGTCCACAGACAACTCAGCTACAATCTTGACATATTAAATCTTTCAGATCTTCAGACCAATTGTTCATTTCTTGTGAAGGTAAGACATGGCATCCTGTGTCAGACTATTTTCAAATGTTTGTCTAAGGCTATTATTTTGTGTTCTACTTGTCACACTGCCAGCCCAGCTATCTGGAATTTTGTATATCATTCTATGTCATTCGTGAATATTGATATGATTTATACAGAACTGTATGTTATGTACTGAGCTAAGATGTATCCACAGTGTACCCGGTATATAAACTATATATCTGTGTAAATGTATGTTTTAATAGTAGAAACTGGAACATACAGAGTTAACTTGCAACACTTCAAGAAAATAAGTTGAAATTAGACTGCTTTAGATTGCGCTATAAAAGTTTCAGCGCAGAATGAGACAGGATGTCTAGAACTAGGGTGGCTTCTGCATTGTTTTGAAAGTGTTTTATTGGTTTATGACTTTCAGTTCTGAGCAAACATCTGAGAGGTATGTATTTTTAACACAGAGATAAGAAATTCTATTAGTTTATGGTTTAGCTCGGGAACTTAAGTCAGGTGTCAAAGAATTATGTCATCCAAGCTAACCCAGTAGTAATATTTTATATTAATTTAAGAACCTGGTGTCAAAATCATGGCCTCAAGCTAAATGCCAAAAAGTGCATAGTCATCCCCTTTGGAATAAACAAAGTACCCACAAACTACCACATAGGTGGTAGTCTCCTAAATATGGAAGACGTAATAAGGGATCTGGGGACCCAAGTAGATAGTAAACTCTCCTTTGATAATCACATTGCTAAAGTGGTTAGAAAATCCTTCTATGTGGCACACCTTATCACAAAAGGGTTTGCATCCAGATCAAAAGAGGTCATTGTGCCCCTCTACTCATTGCTCATCAGACCCATCATAGAGTAGAATGCCCCATTTGGGATGTATCCTACAAGACACCTGCAACAGCTGGAAAGACTACAGAAGTACCTCACCAAGAGGATCACTGGCCTCAAATAGATGCCCTATGCAGCTCGACTGAAGAAACTCCAGTTGTACTCGGTTGCATACCGCCTACTCAGAGGTGCTCTGCCTGACATACAAGGCCATGCCCAACCCAGAACTGATCGACATGCTCCACCTAAAGAAAAGCTTATCCCCTCGAGCCACATGATCTAGGGATCTAAACCTCACCACAACAATAAATAGGATGTGCTGGAGGGATAGATTCCTGTCACAGAGACTTCCCAGGCTTTGGAACAAGATTCCAATCTACATTAGGCAGAGTTCCTCACTAACACTCTTCAAGAGAAACCTTGACGAGTGGATGGAAAACAAAAAGTTTACCTCGGGGATCACTTCACTGTCTGTGCTGGACAGAGGCACAGGGAACTAATCTAAGGGGGCAGCGAAAGCCAACACATTCTGGCTAGGCTTATAAATGCCTTTGGGCAGATAGCCTAGTACCTACCTATGAACCTATGAACACTCTCAGAGAGAGACTGTGCATTTTGTATTTCATCTTGGACATAGCAAGAACATCCACTCATCATCATCTGCACTTGCCTTGCTAATAGTAAGTAACTAGGGTACAGTAATTTATTTTAGATATAGTTAGGCATATAGTAAAGATTAGTTTAGATGTTTTCTGTATTTATCTGAGACTGTCATGCAATGTTGTTTTAAAATGTTTCCTGTGATTTTGAGCTCTGAAGTAACTGTGTTTGTTTTCTGACTATTGCCTTGTTCTTTTATTATTTATTGTTAAATATATTTAAACCTATCTTTGTGTCTGATATGTGTGAGACATATTTAAGCTGTTAGAGTACTTGCATATGTATTTGGTGACAATGTACAGGCCACTCCTAATTAGGGTTGCCACCTTTCGTTGTGGCTGAAACTGGAGTAAAACCACGCCCCCTGGATCACCGTTAACTCCGCCCATTCCCAGCCCATGTCCCACCTATTGTGTGATGTTATTATGACATCCGTTGATGGGGAACGCCCACCTTTTTGTTCCTGATGCTTGCTTTCAGACGATTTACTATAAAGGCAAAGGACAAAGGCCACTCCAACAAGTTCCAACAAAGTAGAAAGAAGTTTAATGAGGTTAGCGCTTTCATACAGGTCAGTGCCTGTACTTCTTCAGACAAAGAAACATCATTAAATGAATCGCTTATATACCTTCTCCTCCAAGTAAACCACACCTACCAAAATTCACATGAGTAATTAAATTAGTAATGAAAAGTTAAAGGTACATTAACACACAAAATAATCCATTAGAAGCAATCAGTTAAAAAAAAAATCAGTGAAATAATTGGTAGAAGTAAAAAGCTGAACAGCTAAAAATCTTGTAACACACCTAAAACATGAATGCATATTTCAAAAATTGAAGATAAAAATGAAATAATGCAGATGGAAAATATAAATATATATGCATACAATACGTATCAGCTCATATGAGCAACAAATGCATATAATGTTAAAATATTACATATTGATAAATGCAAGAATACGTGTATATATGAGCTGATACGTATTGTATGCATATATATTTATATTTTCCATTATTTGTGTGTTAATGTACCTTTAACTTTTAATTACTAATTTAATTACTCATGTGAATTTTGGTAGGTGTGGTTTACTTGGAGGGGGAAGGTGTATAAGTGATTCATTTAATGATGTTTCTTTGTCTGAAGAAGTACAGGCACTGACCTGGACGAAAGAGCTAACCTCATTAAACTTCTTTCCACTTTGCTGGAACTTGTTGGAGTGGCCTTTGTTCTTTGCCTTTTTTGTTTTTCCATAGTTTGTTTTCTATTGTTTGTAAAAAAGCATAGTAACTCAGTCGATGTAACAAATTCCGATAGCCTGTTTCCATTTTGAAATGGAATACCAGAGTTTGTACAGTGTTTTCCGGACTACCGGAGAATCGGTTTGATTTCTGGATAGTTGTTTGTCTTTTCAGCTTTCCCCGGTTAGGGGTCGCCACAGCGGAACTCCAGTCCACTAATGATTGGCAGTTGATTTTTATGGTGTCGAGTTGCCAGCCCGATGCCCAACCTTCAGCGAAGGCACACCCATTCACGCATGTCTTTTGGAGGCCGCTCGACCGCGGCGAGGACATGCAGACTCCACACAGAAGGCA